>NW_015557100.1:17779-30613 GCF_001515605.1 Sinocyclocheilus anshuiensis | reverse complement strand
GCATTAAGTCTAGCGAAGCATTTTTTGAAAGCATTTTCAGGGAAAGCAAATTTCCTCTTCTGAGTGTGGGGTCCCCATACGGCGACCAGCCTCTCAATTTAATCCAACCCCTTGTCACACAGGCTGAGGCCTATCGGGCCATTCCTGTAGTGCCAATCTGGGTGTTGGAGATAATAAAACGAGGTTATTCACTGCAATTCGCTCGAATACCCCGCGATTCAGCTGCGTGGTTCCCACCTCAGCTTAAAGCAAAGACGCACACGTCCTGCGCTCAGAGGTGATGAATTTGCTGGCGATAGGAGCCGTAGAAACTGTTTCCCCAGCTCAGAGCGAGTCAGGCTTCCACAACCGCTACTTCCTCGTCCCCAAAAAGGATGGTGGCCTCCGGCCCATCCTCAATCTCAGACACCTGAATCACGCCCTCATGAAAAGGTCGTTCAGGATGACATGTTGCGGGAGCAGGCGGCAATGGTCAGAGATTCAGCGGGAGCGAGATTAAGAAAACAGCCAAATCCCGGACATTTCAGGCGATGAAAAAATCCCGGCCGGACGCATTTTTTTAGGTCCAAAAAGAAGACACCCCTGGCCACCACGTAGACACACCCCTGGGGGAGCATGCTATGAGGGTTAGTGGGCACCCGTAGGAAATTGTGCTTTATATAAGGCAGACCGCCACTCTGAGAGGGGGAGCGACTGCCACGCATAGCAGTTCGCCACTGAAGCGGGGCTTTACACATAGCAGGTCGCAGCTGAAGTGGGGCTCTATATATGTTGTGTGAATGAGCAAGCGGCCAGAGCTTACTGAGCTTGCACGTGATAGACCTGCTCCAATGCAGGGGCTGCTTATCACCTGAATGAGAGAGCAGCTGGAATTTATATGCCCTGTACATGTTTGGCCACTGCTCCAAGCAGGTGCTGCTTATAGCACGTGAACAAATGAGCAACTGGGACTCCTTTGCGCTCTGCTCACTGCTGACCACTGCGCTGAGACAGGGGACTGTTTGCATCGCATGAATGATTGAGTGACCGAGACTTCTCTATGCTCTGCTCATGGCTGGTCGCAACTCAAATGCAGGGGACTGTCTACATCACATAAATAAGTGAGCGACTGGACTGTCTCTCCTCTGTTCATGGCTGGCCTGGAGGAGCTGCTTGCATCCAGTGAATGAGTGAGTGATTGGAACTGCCCTGTGCTCTGCACACTGCTGGCCACCACTCTAAGGCCCCCTGCTGCTTACATTGTGCAAGTGCGTGAACTACTGGAACCTTCCGAGCCCTATACATGCCTAAATATTGCTTTGAGGCAAGGGACTGCTGCTATCACATGAATGATAGTGTTCCATACACTGTTGACCACCGCTCTGAGGCAAGGGGCTTCTGATATCGTGCAAATTATTGAGTGATTGGAACTTTTCCATGCCCTACACATGACTGGCCAATGCGCTGAGGCAGGGGCTGCTAATATTGTGTGAATAAGTGAGCAACTGGAACTGCACTACACTCTGCACACAGCTGGCTGCTGCTTGGAAGCTATTGGCTGCTAATATGGTGTGAATTCATGAGCAACTGGGGCTTTCTTGAGCTCCATACACAACCGGCCACTGTTTTGAGGCAAGGGGCTACTGGTATGATATGAATGAGCAATTGAGTGACTGGAAATTCTCCATGCTCTGCACACGGCAGACTGCTGCTCCGAGGCAGTGGCTGCTTGTGTCTTGCAAATGAGAAACTGTGAACCTCTGTAAAACGCAGCACAGTAAGTGGCAAGGCCATTTTCCCGTCAACTTGAGATCCCGACTTGGGGGCAGGGGTAAGGAGAACGCAGGAGTCCTTAAGGTCTTCGTTTGCTGGAGGATAGACAAACTCATATAGCACTGCAACTGCATGGGACAGCCCAGGGAGAGAGGCAGCGAATATCCTTTCCGAAGGTTAGACATGGGAGGTTTAGGTGAACAGGGGACTGACCCATCACAAGCTCCACACCTAAACTCCTAATTTCATTGTGCCGCGGCTTCTGCCTCTGCTGTTCGGCGGCAGAGGGGAAAAGAAGAGAACGACAGCTTACCTGTCATAATATAAAAGATGTCATACTCACCGGAACGCTGCAGGGAACGGCAATTCAGGCACCATCCACTGGAGAGCATGCCTTAAATGGTGAATGTTAGGAAGCTTCGTAGCTGTGTGAAGGAGAAAGAGTCTGAGGTAAGATGGCGTTGGGGGTTGCCTTTATAGCAGTCGAGCCCGCTAAGCAGGCAAGCACTCAAACAGCATTGGCTATTGCGGTACAATAGCAGGATTCAATGAGGCTTCAGAAAATTTTGGAGAAAAGGGTTTCCCCTAGCAATTACGCAATATCGAGAGACGACTTAATAGGGAACTGCATTTTTGTTGAAGTCCTGCAGCAGGAACGCTGCCAAATTGAAAGATTAGTTGGTTGTTACGTCATACATTGCTGCTTTGTGCTGCACATATGCGTGTGTAACGTGTTTCTGGTTTTTATGTGTTGATTCAGTAACTTACAGAGCAGCAGATGTGAGCTGTCTATCATCTGCAGGATAGACTTGATCGGTGTCGCGTCATAGCTGTGTGGGCGGAGTCGGCATGGGGGAAAACAATCCTTTCCCCCTCATTGGAAAAGCATGGTGTTGACTCAGAATGGCCTACATAAACTTGAAATGCGCAGCGTTATTCTATGTGGTGTGTGCTGTAAGTATAGCCTAATCATTTTCACAAATACATGCCGTAAAATAAAAAGATATAAAATAACATGAAAATATCCCTTACATGGTTACAACCAAAAAACATGGTTACTATAGTCAAACCATGGTAAAAACAACATTTTGCTACACTAACCATAGTTTAACCATGGTATTTGTAGTAAAACTGTGGTTATAGATTACAATTGGTAATAAAAATGCCAAAAAAACATGGTTGGCCTACTATACTTTTACTATAGTAATACCATTGCAAATTTTTGTAAGGGATTGTGTTTTTTGTGAGATTTATTTGATTGTGATGCGAAGGAGGGTTACTGTAAGCCCCATCAGAACTGGGTTGCGGGTGCAGGGGGACGGGACTAATGACAGATCATTGCAAGGTAAATAGTGTAGCCTATCTGGAGTGCATATAAATATGAACATTAAGCTTGATATGTTTCATACGTTGTATATCCATAACTACTTTCGGAGTTCTGATAATGTGTGCTACCCGCTCAGTGCTACCTTCGGTAGTCCGGCATAAACGGTTATGACGTTTTTGTGGGTGTTCCCAGCAATGCCGAACAAGTCTATTTAGATCCAGTCACTGTTTGTTATTTAGATCTAATTGATTAATTTGGTCCTCCACTGAATTCGTCATTAAAAATGTGATAAGACTTTGCAGTTTCATTCACGTCGTTGTCTTTGATATTACATTAGTTTAGTTTAGTTTAGTTTAGTTTACTTTAGGCGCATGCGCTCTTAAATTGAATTCTTCTCAGTAAGTAGGCCTATTTTGTTAAATTGTTCTGATTTATTTTGTATGCTATTGACTGTCTGCATATATAAGAGATTTAGACGTTAAAAGCAGAGGTTATAATACACATTTTTATTTTCACAGTGAACTTTAGAATTGTTACCATGGATACAAACTTTGCACCGCTTGATCAGCAGGTCTGATGTGTTTTGTCTTGGATTTTTATCTCCCTTATTTTCTTTTACATTCTGAATACATTATTAAAAAACAACACATTTTTGGCTATTAATAATTTTGAGATCCTAAATAATTCAATTATTATTTGTTCTTTTGCAGTATGGTTCTGTCGTGCTTGAGGTAAGAACACAAAATCTCCTTCTGTACAGTCATATGAAACACACCTTTTAAATATTAACACTGTAGAAATTCTGTTATATTTGCCGTTATTGTATTTTCAGTAATTCGTTAATGGTCAGGACATGTAGAGCTGACTGTAACTAAATATCTGAACTGTGTCTAAATAGGACAGTCAGGGTAACAGAATTGGTCAATGGACAAATGTTTCCTCAACAAGGTGGATTTTGCAGCGTTCTTATGAATTAAACCCAGAGGCCCGTCAAGGTGTGTACAGACTGAAGACTTATATTGGTGACAGGATGATCTCAGATTATTTTGAGGTGAAAAAATATGGTAAGTCATAAAAACAAACCATTTGCAATATTTCATGGGATGAATTTCAGTAATATCTTTGTATATTCATTTCTAATTTGACTACTAAAAGTTTAATTTCTAGTTTTGCCAAAGTATGAAGTTTCTGTAAAAAGACCCAATGAAGTGAGTGTTGATGAAGAAGAACTGTTAATTGAGGTTTGCGGAAAGTGAGTGGTTTATTTTATTTCCTGCATTAAGAGTGAGCAGTGTTTTCTTCTATTTTTAGCATTGTATTTATTTTTTAACTCTACTGTAAACCCCATCCTAATTTATTATTTTGTTAGCTCAACCCTGGGCTGTATATCTGTTGCTTGTACCTTTTTCACAGATACACTTACGGGCAGTCTGTACCTGGTAAATCATGGGTAAAAGTGTGCTATGATATTCTGCACTACCTTCATCCCCGATAGAAATTCGTTTTGTTTAGAGGAAACCACTGAGGTATGCGAGTTGAAATTCAATACAAGTAACGGTACATAATATATTTCTTCCATTTATCCAAGTAAACCACTCTTTAGTTAATGTTTGTGTTCATTTACTATAATTAGATAAAAAAGACAGGCTGTGCCATCCATACCATAGATGTATCAGACTTTTTGAACATACTAAAGGAATATCAGCTGATTTCTCTTCTTGTTGAAGCAATGGTTACAGAAGAAGGAACAGGTGAGATGTTGGATTTGGTCAGATCCCTGTTACACACATTTCTTCTGTGTGTGTGTTTTTTAAGAAATAAAAAAAGAAATGTTTTTACCATTTACAGAGATCACCATGACAAAATCTGAAACTATATCTCTCACTTATGAAATTGGAAAAGTCAGACTTACTGACCTGCCCAAAACATATGAACATGGGTCAGTTATAGAAGGAAAAGTAAGTCTAAAATGAGTTTGTCTCAGTTTAACAACATTGATATGTACAGAATTATTCTTTCTTATTATTCTTATTCTTATTATTCTTACAGTATATAATGTATTCCTTCAAAATCTTATTTTCAACAGATCAAACTCTCAAATTTCAAAGATGCACCAATTCAAAACAAACAGGTTTATCTTTTTGATGGTGTAACTTGGTCCTCAAAACTGCTCCTAAATCTCACTACAGACAGTGATGGACTGGCCAGCTTCTCTCTTAATACGTCTAGTCTTCCTGAAAAATATATTAATCTGATGGTATGATCACTTTATTTACCTAGTTTTTTTTTGTGTTCGTTGAAGGGTTCAGTTGCTTGAGTAATTTTAGTTTCTTTGTTTTTCAGGCTAGAGTGTATCCAGAGTTTCATTATAATGATCACACAACACCTTACTTCTCTACGGACAGAAAAACAGTTCAGCTTTTCCGGGCTGCCACTCCATACACCCCAACATTAAGTGAACTGATTATAGAGAATATTGAGCAACCATTGAAGTGTGATACTGAGTTTACAGTGACCATAAAGTACTATTTTATTGGAGAGACTGCTGAAGACTTCAAAACTGACATTGTCTATATGGTGAGAATGTGCAGTATGTACATTGTTACGCTGTTGACTTCATTGTTAATTGTGCACTGGTCAGTTTGTCATCGGAGTGTCATCTGTCTGTTTCAGGTCGTGTCCAGAGGAGTGATCGTTCATCATGGATATGAGAAGGTTGAAGTGAAGTCTTCTAATGGAGCAGCAAGTGGCACAGTGTCGTTCAAACTGTCTGTTGGTGCAGATCTGGCTCCTGCAGTGCAGATTCTAACCTACTGTGTTCTGCCCAGTGAAAATGTTGTTGCTGGTAGCACACAATTTGATGTTGAAAAATGTTTCAGTAACAAGGTATGTATTGTACAGTATCTTGAGAAATAAGCCTCTTGAAACTGTATTTCTGGCTCAGTCCTAAAATAAATAATATTTACTGTCATTACAGGTGTCTGCAGTTTTCTCCTGCTAAAGCAGTTCCTGGTGAGAAAAACACTCTCCAGCTCTCAGCTCAGCCTGGTTCACTGTGCGGCCTCAGTGCTGTAGATCAGAGCGTCCTGATCCTGAAGCCAGGGGAACGTCTGGATACTGACAAGGTGTAAATGCTTTAAGATATTCGTATTGACTACCTGTTTTTTTAGTCTGGGAATCTACAGGATGAATCAAGTGAGAACAGACTATCCTTAGATATCTCTATGATCCATCAGTATTTAAGATGACATCCTGATCTCAGGAGAATAAACATTAATGTGAATGTGGTCTCATCACAGATCTTCAACCTGCTGCCAGTGAAATCAGTGTCAGGTTATCCTTACACTGTTACAGATCAGCAGGGGTGTCTGCATTTGAGACCTCGTCGAGCTTTACTGACAGACAACACCTATGAATCCTTAAAGGTAGGTGGATTATATGAGTGACAGTGCAGTAGATAATGATTGGGAGATATTGATTGGGTAAATTCTGTACATGCATAAGTAATTGCACAAGAAACCCAACTTGATTGTTCTGACAATCAAACATGCCATTTTGTTACCGTTTTACAGAGAGTGGGATTGAAGATGGCAACAAATTTGGCCGTGCGAGTCCCTCAGTGTCTGTCATACAGAGGCTTGACTTATTACAGACACCTTTATATGGGTACATGTATCTTTATAATTTACTCTGTCATTTTAAATATGTAGGTGTTTGTTTTGAAATATATTTCAGACATAACATATGTTCAATTTGTTCAATAAAGTTGTGAAATTTATATCCACAACTAGAGCGATGTAGTAGGAAAAGGCAAACATTTTTCTGGGGTTATTAGTTTTTACATATGAAAGTTACATATGAAGTTAATGCATTAACTTCGACAGCTCTAAAATATTAAAACTAGTTAGTAAACTAAAATAATTGAAAAAAAAAACAAAAAAACTCCACAACACTAAAATAAAACTGTGTTATGATGATCTGTTTTCCATTTGCTGTTTTACTTACGGCAGTATATGAACTTGGTTATTTTGATGTCCTGTTCACTTACAGTACATATTTCCACATTTACCTCTTTAAATATAATTTTTTTCAGTGATGTATCATTAACACAGGGTGGCCGCTGGTCCTTAAAAAGTCTTAAAATGTCTTAAATTTAGATTCGATGGGCCTTAAATATTTTAGGTCCCAATTCCGCAAAAATTTCTCCAGTCTCTGACGGACTCAGTGACTGTTTACAATCATTAGACAGACAGAAAAATACAAAATAAAGACTGCAAGTGTCTGAGAGTGCAAGTCTGAAAGTGCAAGTCTGAAAGTGCAAGTGCAAGTCTGCAGCCAGACCCTTCTCGAAACATACTGAGGTAAAAATTCAGAGTGTTGAGTTTTTTAGCGATTGATAATAGACAGTGTATTTCTGGTATCAAGGTTGCGCTATTTAGGCTCGCGCTGCCTGTTTCTTTGTAAGACTTTTATGGAGAAATCAAATCAAATGAGTTTATGAAATGAGCAAAAGAGCTGAACGAGACAAAGAAACTCACAGAAGAAACTGCTGAGGTAAAAATTCTAAATGTTACGTTTTTTATTTATAACATGATGTAGCAACATACCATGACAAGGGAGCTAATTGCCGAATATTCTCACGATTGAAAATGTTACATTGATTTTTACTTAAAATAAACAAGTAGTTAAGCAGTCACGTAATTAGGTTCCATACATTTTAGACACAATATTGACTGTTTTGTTCTGTTTCACCAACTAAAATAGTTCCAAACAAAGATCACGGCAGAAGTATTGCGCAACCTCCAAGCAGCACGCAGCGGTGTTTTGTACTGATTCAGCGAACGGTTGAATGAATGACTCAATGACTTACCGCCACCTACTGGCGGGGTTAGTATGTTTCAAAGTATGTATCCCCCCCACCCAACATTTCTTATTTGTATATTCAAAATTACATTTAAAACAATAATCGCATGACATTATTTATTGCGGTTGTAATTGTGCAATATAAATTAATTTGTTTGATAACAGCCTTAGTGTAAATTGTCAATTGTAAGAATTTGACATGAAATATGATGCATACATTTAATAAGGTTTAAAAATTGACCTTTATAAAAGTAAATAACATCCTGAGGTTAATATAAAATTGAAAAGGTCTTAAAAAGTCTTAAATTTAACTTGTTCATATCTGTAGACACCCTGCAATATGCTCCAGAGCCAGAGTTAGGGATGTCTTTACTGCCAGATGCTGATTTTAGCAGAGATTCTCCAGCAGTGACGATTCGAAAAGTTTTTCCAGAAACATGGATCTGGGAGCTTGCTGAAGTGGGGTCTGTGAAACATAATCAGTACTTTTGACAACATATTGAAACATATCTTTACTACATGTTCCCTCAAGTCCAGATGACAAAAAAAAAAAATCATACTTGCTTTGCAGTTTCTGAGTCCAGTTTTTTTTTCTGTGCTGAATGTTATATATAACAGGAAAAAATGGATGCTTAATGGCAGATCAGAATGAAATAGGCCTGTTGTTGTAATTCCAAAACAGAGACTCTGGATCAGCTCAGGTTCCTGTCACAGTTCCTGACACCATCACCTCTTGGGACACGGAGGCCTTCTGTCTGTCCTCCAAAGGTCTGGGTCTGGCTCCTCCTGCTCAGCTGACAGTTTTCCAGCCCTTCTTCCTGGAGCTCTCTCTGCCTTACTCCATCATCCGTGGGGAGATCTTTGAGCTGAAGGCCACTGTCTTCAACTATCTGTCCAAGTGCATCATGGTGAGACTTCAGACTCAGTCTTATCCAGTGATATCAAATATGGCACTAATCATGTGTGTTTGCCTGACAGGTTAAAGTGACTCCAGCTCCTTCCTCAGACTACACTCTCAAAGCCTCCTCTGATGATCAGTATTCATCCTGTCTGTGTGCTAATGGAAGAAAAACCTTTAAATGGATCCTCACTCCTTCTGTTCTCGGTGAGTTTTCCAGTCTGAATCATTGTTTCTCAGTCTCTGTGGTATCTTCACATACATGTCTTGTGTTGTAGGAGTCTTGAATATTACAGTCAGTGCAGAGGCAGAGGCGTCCCAGACTGTGTGTGACAATGAGATTGTGAGCGTGCCAGAGAGAGGACGCATTGACACAGTCACACGAAGTCTGCTTGTACAGGTCAGCGCACGTCAAACGGCTCTCAGACATAATTTCTCCATTATCCTAATGCTGCTCATGTCAGTATGATGTGTTCATGTTACTGTTTTATTCTGCAGGCTGAAGGAACTGAAAAGACAGAGACCTACAGCTGGTTACGGTGTGCAAAGGGGTTGTATGCAATTATTTTGGGGCTTAAGCATCAATAATGCTGGGATTCTTTGGCTTGTGTTTAGTTTTTAGGGGACCAAGAAAGATTTCAACTAACAAAAAGTTGCTAAAAGAATTTTGATTAATCAATTTGTTTGGCATGTATGTTCTGTAAAGACTAATTAGCCCATTATCTTCTAAACACAAACCATATACCAAAATATGCTCATATGTCTGTGAAATTTTAATAAAGAGAGCTGAAATTTGTCAACCTTTCATGACAACTATAGTGGTTAAGTTGTGCCAAATTTCAAATTTGTGGCTATTTTGTGTTCTTTTTTACAAAGTGCTTTAATCACAGTAATTTCTGCCTGTGCTTATTATTTTTATTATTAATGGGACTTAACAGACGGTATTAGAATTAGAATTTATAGTGTTACTCTGCTAATCAATGATATGTGTTTCTGTCTCTCTGGTTCATAGGCGACAGTCTCTCAGAGGAAGTGAATCTGACTCTTCCTAAAGATGTGATAGAGGGATCAGCCAGATCCACTGTTTCAGTCATTGGTAACATTTACATACACAAGCAGAAATGAGAAGCTTGTGTTTGGGTTTCTAAAATGTAGTGTTTCATTGGTGTTTGTTTTGTAGGGGACATATTGGGTCGTGCATTGAGGAATCTTCACGGATTATTACGGATGCCATACGGCTGTGGAGAACAAAACATGGCTATTCTTTCTCCCAATATTTACATTCTGCAGTATCTGGAAAACACAGAGCAGCTCACCTCAGCCATCCGAGAGAGAGCCACAGGCTTCCTTAAGAGCGGTGAGAGAAATCAATCATGTCAAGAAAGTACTGAGACTGATAACAAATTGTTCATTTTTCAACACACCTGAATTTCATTCAATTAAGCTGAATAGTCAGACACATTGGATCACCCCAAACAAACGGTTAAAGTGAACTATTATCACACTAAACAGGATACCAGAGACAACTGAACTACAAGCATTTTGATGGTGCATACAGCACATTTGGTTATGGTGATGGGAATACATGGTAAATATTTTTTACTCTTTTGTTAAGTGAGTTTTGTTAATAATCTACAATAACAATCAAAACAAAAAGAAAAGAAAAAAAGTTCAAATCATTTGGTTTGAGAGCTTTTTTTTTTTTTTATTGAAACATCTGATGACATTTTCTTTTTAAATAAATCTTTCAAACACCAGGTTGACTGCCTTTGTCCTGAGGTCTTTTGGCAAAGCACAGAAATACATATTTATTGATCCACAAATTATTCAGAGTGCAAAGGAATGGTTAATAAGCAGACAGGATTCAGACGGCTGTTTCATCCAACAAGGAAGATTGTTCAACAACAGAATGAAGGTCTATCTATCTATCTATCTATCTATCTATCTGTAAAAGTGTAAATGTAACTTTTTATAAAAAAATATTTAAATATATTAACATCAACATTGTCTAGATGAACTTTCCTCTAATAGTTTTGAGTGTGTTACTTTATTTATCCCGATTTCTCTTCTATTCCAGGGTGGAGTGAATGATAATGTGACCATGACTGCCTACATTACTGCATCACTGCTTGAACTGGAAACTCCAGTCACAGTAAGTTCATCTACAGGAAACACAGTATAAACTCACAGCATTTAGCAATTATGCTCACAGCAGCTGTTTCTCTGTTTTTTTTTTTCTCAGGATCCTGTCGTCACTAAAGGTTTATCATGCTTGAGGTCCGTCATCGTGGATGTCAAAAACACTTACACCACTGCTCTGCTCGCCTACACTTTCAGTCTGGCTAAAGACACAGACACTCGACAGCAGCTTTTCAAGAAACTGGAGGATGTTGCTATTTCAGAGGGTAAGAGATTTGTTTCTGATGAATTTCTGTTGTCTTTTCATGCTTGTTGAATTACTGGTGTCTCTTTTGTCCATGTGTCCTAAAGGGTCTCATCTCCACTGGTCTCAGTCTGCATCTGCTGATGACTCTGATTCTCTGGCAGTGGAGATCAGCTCATATGTGCTGCTAGCTGCTCTCACTGCAGATTCACTCACTTCAGCTGATCTGGGCTTTGCTAACAGGATTGTCAGCTGGCTTGTGAAGCAGCAGAATGCCTATGGAGGATTCTCCTCCACACAGGTGACTCAAACTACTCAAATCAAAAACACATGTTTGCTGAATAATGGGTAAAAGTCACATTACTGAACACATTTGTTTCTCAGGACACAGTGGTGGCTCTTCAGGCTTTGTCTTTGTACGCCACTAAAGTGTTCAGCTCTGATGGCTCCGTGAAGCAGCAGAATGCCTATGGAGGATTCTCCTCTACACAGGTGACTCAAACTACTCAAATCAAACACATGATTGCTGAATAATGGGTGAAAGTCACATTACTGAACATATTTATTTCTCAGGACACAGTGGTGGCTCTTCAGGCTCTGTCTTTGTACGCCACCAAAGTGTTCAGCTCTGACGGCTCCAGCACAGTGACTGTACAGTCAGCAGGAGACACTCACCACTTTGATGTCAATCAGGACAACAAGTTACTGTACCAGGAGAAGCAGCTGCAGAACGTTCCAGCGAAATACAGCATTGAAGTGAAGGGCTCAGCCTGTGTGTCTGTGCAGGTCTGTTGTGCATTCAGCTTCATCGACTCACACTCAGTCTCTTCTCTCTTTCCTCTCTTGGCATTTTGTGGTTATCTTGCTATGAGATGGTTTATAAATGTGTTTTTGTTCATGTTTACTCTCTCAGGTGGCTCAGTTCTACAACATTCCGACCCCTACTGAAGCTAAAACATTGAGCATTGATGCTAAGATTGAGGGAGATTGCAAAACATTGGGACAAAATTTCATCTTGAACTTCACTGTCAAGTAAGAACACACAAATTCACATATATAGGTGTATATATATATATATACAGTGGGTACGGAAAGTATTTGGCATGAGCTGCACGGTCTATCAGAGACGAGAGGGGGCAGGAGGGAGCCAGGGGCATGATGGGATTGAATCTTCCCTTGAGCAGCAACTGCGATTTCGCTGCACCACAGGAACACACAACACCTCGTTGAACGCTTTCCATCTCAAGGTTTGTCATGGTTTGTGTGCAAGTGTACACTTGTGTGTAAATGTCATTTTGTACATATATCTAATATGCCTGCAGTAAATATGTGTGTATATATATATATATATATATATATATATATCAACTGAAGCCTGGCCACAGCTAAAGATTTTCCTAGTTTACTACTGGTTGTTCATTTAAGCTATTAGTCAACTAATCACACGTTTATGATATTAAAGGGTTAGTTCACCTAAAAATGAAAATTAGGCCATTAATTACTCACCCTCAAGTCATCCTAGGTGTATATGACTTTCTTTCAGACAAATCCAGTCGGAGTTATATTAAAAATTGTCTTTGATCTTTCAAGCTGTTTAATGGCACTCAGCGT
>NW_015557100.1:16831-17529 GCF_001515605.1 Sinocyclocheilus anshuiensis | reverse complement strand
CAGTCTGAGTTATATTAAAAATTGTCTTTGATCTTTCAAGCTGTTTAATGGCACTCAGCGTGTGTTTCAGTGCTTCAGTCCAAAAGAAGTGAAATATCACTTGTGCATATTGCATCACTTGTGGAGCGGGTCGACGCTAAAGATGATCATGTCATTGTGTATTTGAAGGAGGTGAGAAAATAGCAACATTCATACGATTTTATGTCATCACTGATTTTTGAGAAGTGGGACAAAACAGGGTGCAATATTGAAAAAAATAAAACAGACAAATGAAACTACATTTTTGTATCTTACATGTACTAAGCTACTGACCTATGCTTTGATTCAACCTCCCAACTTTTCTCTTTTTTTGTATCAAAATGTGCTTTTTACCTTGCCATCACTTATTTTGCCTCTAGTGCACTTCTAAACGTCCCGCCCCTCTCCTCAGCGGCATGTGCTCTGGTTGTACTGTAAACACATAGCTATGTGAAAATAAGTGTATAATTGTAACAGTTCACTGCTGGAGCTGAGCTGAAAAGAGAGAGAGCGAGAGAGATGCAGAGCATGTGCAGAGCAGGGGGACACGAGGAACAGTATAACAGCTGCTTTCTTTAGAACATTGATTTTGAAACTTGTCCATTTATTAGAATCGTTAGAAGACAGAATTGCGATTCATATATGAATAGATTTTTACGTGCACCTCTAGTTTTCTCTTC
>NW_015557100.1:3492-16422 GCF_001515605.1 Sinocyclocheilus anshuiensis | reverse complement strand
ACTCTTGCCTGCTGGTTTTTATAGACAGCTCTAATGAAAACACTTAATTAATTAAATAATGACATAAATCAATTAATTCATTAAATAATTAATTTAGTTCATTGTGTGTTAAGGGTTTGATTATTCTTAAATAAAACACATAACACAAGCACTAATATTTAATAGTATTTAAGTGTTTATTATTCATAAAAAAAATAGTATTTCTAAAAAAAACATTTCCATTAGTTTTGTAAGTTTGGTCTGAGTTCTTGATGCTTTTACAACGTTTTCACCAGCAGGTGTCGCCAGCATGTGCTGTTTCAAGTGCTTCGAAACATCGAATAATTTTTCGAAGCGATTGGTTCAATGCTTCGAAAAGCTTCGTTTCGCCCATCACTAGCGACAGTTGTCCTTATATTCCCTGATCTTTCTTTCTGTTTTTATTTTAATGAATGCATGACAGTTTTGACAAAAAGTGGGGACACAACTTTAAAACCTAAAAAACCTTTAAAACACACGTCATTGAAAAACAATCTTGCTTTGATATGCGATACTATTAAGTGTTGCTTTTGATAAAATAAACTCTTTTTCATCATTACATTTTTTCTTTATCCACATGAATTATTAAACCCTTCTCTGTGGACACACTGTTTTAGATGTAGTGAGAAGACAATAAGTGTCATAGATTTGATATAATAATGATAAAATTTAATTGAAGGGGATAATTGTGTTAAAAACATTCTATGGTTAATCCCTCATAACATTTACAATTGAAAATATTTTAATTTTTTATACCTAAAAGCAGTTACAATTGCTGAACATGTTTTGTCCCATGTTTCAAGAATCAGTGTCATAAGCTGATTCATAAACATTTTATTCTTAATGTCCATGACTGAGTTTATTTCCTCCTGCAGATCCCAAAAAATATTCCAATGAATGATCAGATACAACTGAATCAGGTTCTTCCAGTAAAGAATCTCAAGCCAGCTGTCGTCAAAGTGTATGATTACTACCAAACAAGTAAGATTTGATATGTCAGTGCTGAAAGTTGTTATCATGTGAGATATTGTTTATACAGATCGATTCCATGTACATTTTTCCATTGTTGTATGAATGTTAACATCTTCATTTTTCTTCAGGTGATCAATCAGAGACTGAATACTCCTTCCACTGTCAATGAAGCTGCAGAACTGATGTACGTCACCTCATAGTTCAGCTTGGATGAAGCATTGAAGCATTCAGCTTGGTTGAATTTGATAATTTTTATCTTTTATAATAGGCAAACTTATTTCCAATTCATAAGCCTAAATTTGAATAAATCCCCAAATTGTTTTGGCCATGTCTCAACAACCTTAGCATATGATTAATAAAATTGTTGAAAACAAGTTATGGTGATCTAGTTTGAATTTTTCTATGTGTAGAAGCTACATGCTATGGCAGCATTTCAGAATCAGACAAGAGGTTTTTAGGATGATACCGTCACAAGCTCACCAGTTTATGTATTCCTGCCCATCACAAGACCAGTCACCTCTGCGCACTACATTTCCCAGAATCCTCCCTGGCACACACCTGCTCACTGTTCCCAATCACCACACCTGTCTGCCATCAGCGTCATCAGTGGGTCTTTATAACCCAGCACTTAGCACGCTCACATTGTTGAGGTTTTTCGGAGCATGGCGTTGGTGTGGGGAGATACTTCGGATCAGTGTTGCCAATTTCGCTACTTTGTAGCTAGATTTAGTGACTTCCCCGCCCCTTTTGAGACTTTTTTTCAAACGTTTAGGGACAAATATAGCAACTTCTTGGACAAACGTTATCTAAGTTCTCATCTTGCCGACTGATCTACGTTCATCTTTATATAGATCAGTGAATTTGCCATTGTGATGTCATCTAGTGACATTTAGCTACCAGTTTTAGCTACTTTCAATTGAAAGCAGTTGGCAACACTGCTTCGGATGGCGACAATGATCAAGACATGGATTTTCAGGAAGTAAGATACAATAAAAGGAAAAAAAAGAGCAGCATGGATGATGGATCTGATTGTGAGCAAACAATTAATAAAGTAAGACATATGAGAATTGAAGCTGATAAAGAGGTTGAAGAAAGAGAAATCAAAGTGAAAATTAATTTTGCTAAGCAGTCAGAACAACAAACTCATCCTGTTAAACTATCAAAAGCAATCGAGATAGGGGTAGTGAAAGCTGTATCTTGTCTTAGCAATGGAAGAATAATGATTAAATGCAAGGATGAAAAACAGAAGCATAAAATTCTGAAAATGAAAACACTCGCAGGAGGAATGATAGCATGCACAGAAATAGGCAATAAAGTTCGAGGGGTTATTTCAGGAGTAACACAATGTAAATATGGATGATAAAGGAAGTCTGAGTGGAGGCACAGTGATCTCTGCTAGAAGATTGCAGATGTGGAAAGACAATGAAAGCATGAGCGTAATGATTCAGTTTGAAGAAAGTACTCTGCCATTAAGAGTGAAGCTAGGATTTGTAAGCTTCTTGGTACAAGAGTTCATACCTCCACCTTTGAGATGTTTCAAATGCCAACGAATGGGACATACTGCAAATCTTTGTAAAGGGAAAATGCGTTGTGCAAAATGCGGGGGAGAACATGAATATGGCAAGTGTGAGGAGGGTGTAGAGATTAAATGCGGTAATTGTGGGGGAGGACATAGCACAGCATATGCAGGATGCCCTGTACAACAAGAAGCTCGTGAAGTACAAAAAATAAAAACAGTGCAAAATTTTACATACGCAGAAGCTACCCGTAAGGTAAAAGCCAAAGGTATAGTTGAAACAAAGAGAACTAATGTGCAAGGAATCAGGATGGAATCCTATACCCGGAAAGGAGTAAATCCTGAGAGGAATGAATCAGATCTACATACGATGATGAATAAAATTGACTTTGTGGCATTCATTTGTGCGGTGGTAAATGTCACTTCACAAGTGGAAAGGAAATCGGACAAGTTAAAGATTATCGTAGAATGTGCTAACAGGAGTTACAGTGGAGGAGGTCCATTGGATTTTGAAAGCAAAGAAAGGAACTGCTGCTTTGGATACGACTCCGAGTAATAATACATAGTTGTATAATGTCTTTCCTACTACTACATTGGAATGCCAGGAGCTTAATAGCAAATGGGCAAGAATTTAAAAAACATATCACAGAAATGGAAAAGGCACCAGACATCATGTGTATTCAGGAGACATGGTTAAATAGCTCAAGATCAAATAGTTTAAGATCAATGGATATGTAGTAGAGAGGAAAGATAGAGAAACTGGAAGAGGTGGAGGGTGTGCAACATTTATTAAAGAAGGCATAGCATATAAGAGAATATACAAAAGTAATAATGTAGAATGTGTAAGTATAGAAGTAATGGGAATACATGAAGAAATTAGAATTACAAATTGGTATAATCCATGCAAAGAAATAAGTAATGCTGTATTAGAAGAAGTGATGGGTGATGCACGGGGTAAAATTATTATATGTGGGGATTTTAATGCACATAATGGTTTATGGGGTAGTAAAAATACAGACAATAATGGGATAGTTATAGAAGAATTTATAGAAGAGCACTTGCTTGTATGTTTGAATGATGGGAAACCAACAAGAATGGATATAATTAAAGGTGGCATGTCATGTTTAGATCTCACAATAACATCAGCTGCCTTAGCCGGTAAGTGTACTTGGATGGTACATGAAGATAATTTGGGTAGTGATCATTGGCCTGTAGTTTGTGAGATTCAGAGTGCAGTCCAAAGGCAAAACTTTAATCAGTGTGCAAGATGGGGATTTACGCAGGCAAAATGGAAGGAATTTTATGTGTTGTGTGAACGCTTTAGATTACAACCCGCAATGTACTGCGTAAGTAAACAGAATTTACAGCGTATCTTTTTTGTAATTACAGTGTACCTATTCAGTACTTCCGTGTAGGTATAAGGTAACAATATGCGAAGTTTGGGGAATGAAGGAGTAATAATCTGTAAAATTACAAATTATTTCTACTGTAAGTATTTTGAAACTAAGGGGTACCTATTCTAATATTACGGGGTAGGCTATGTATGACCTAACAATCGTATATTTGCAAGCGATTAAGCAAAAACATACACTGTACTTTTTTATAGCCTACACATATAAAACAGGCTGGTAATTGTTTCAATCCAAATGCTCGGTTGAGACTGTTGGGTTAGGAAGCTGGCTTGATTTGACCCAATTTGGGTTGATATCAGTAATAAGTAACCCGACGTTTCTCCAAGTAGATCAGGGATGGGCAACTTTGATAGTGACGAGGGCCAGGATTTTTTCTCCTTTATACCAAGGGACCAGATTACTAATCCGCATCCAGACACCTTTTACACCGTCTTACTCAATTTCCTTTTTGTTGAAGGAAATGAAAGTATAACTAATGTAATTTGTTTTTAAAGATTTTATTAAGTATAAAACTTGTGCAGTTATGCTAATTCAGAAGGAAAACTTTGTTGTCAGTGGACAGAAATATTGCCCCGACAAGCCAATGCAAACGTTTCAATTGCATTGTCTGTAAATTTGCAACAAACAAATATACAGAGGTCGTTTTTAATCAGTAGCCTACAGAACATTCTCAAAACAACCTAAAAGGACAGTTAAAAAGGGCTTAATAAAAAAAAAAAAAGTTATTCTAAATGGTCGATCCACTGGTTCACATTTAAAAATATGTAGCAAAAATAGCAGATGGGCTTATTGAAAAAGCACATTCGTTGTCTGCCAGCAGGTTTCACTTTCGTTACTGCGCATATAGTGCTTTCCCCGGTAACCGCAGTACACAAAGCAGGCAGCGCTCAAGTTTATTCAGTGAAATCGTAGCCTTTTGAAGTTTAATCGTCATATTAATCCATACAGCAATTCTTGTCTTTCCGTCCCCAAAGACCTCTTATAATTGAGACTTTTTGTACCATTTAAGAGTTTGCATGACCTTAAATGTAAACAATTTAACTGAAGATGTTTTAAGGACCCGCAGAAACCCTAATAAGAACATAGTCCAGTACAAACATGTCTGTCATGCATTTGGCAAAAAGCTTTTGTTGACTATGAATTTTACCTCTGAAATTTGAGGCAAGTGCGACTCTGGCGTCCCCGTTGTTTGTGAGCAGTGGTGTAATGGTGATTTAAATAAAATACAGATTTCCAAACAATCCAAACATATGGGTATCCACTTGAACTTGGTAAAAAGATAATCTGTTTATCATCTTGACTTGAAAATACTGTTTTCATGGTCAGTTTTTCATTTATTATTTGCTAATGTTAATGAACGTTTACATTAGAGTGCACGTGCTACTACGCTGAAATTAATAGGGGAGCGGCTGGAAACTAGCGACCTCTCCTGGTTGGAGATAGTATTAACATTATAAACTGAAAGCATTCTTTACTTGACTTGCTTTTCAAATGTTTTAAAATTGATCATCCGAGTCTAATATGATCCAGCGGGCCGTTCTAAAAGACATATAGGCCTACTTATACGGCCCGTGGGCCGCCAGTTGCCCATCCTCGAAGTAGATATAACTGCAGACCGGAGATCTACAAAATGGGGCGTGAACTCCAGAAGTGGGCAGAACCTCCAAAATGGGGCGGGGTCTCCTCGCGCAAAGACTTTCACCATTGGCTCTGGCTCCAGCCAATTGTTATTTACTTACATTTCAAACGAAAACTTTATAAATTAAACATTGTTTCTAGTTCATCTAAAATAAAACATACTATATAAGTAAATATTCTCCGTGAGAGCAGAGCCCAAAGCTCGTGGCCAGTGGTGTTCGGACTGGAGTTTGAACCTCTGTTTAATGATATAAACGGGAATCACCCACGAGCTCTCCCGCGAGCCGTCCCAGCGCAGCGCAGGGGAAAGATTTCACTCCATCGTTTTGCTCTAAGCAACGGGGGCGTCCCGGGGCTCGAAATTCGCAGGGTAGGAGGGGGTAGTGACGCTGGGTGTAACGTAACTAAAAAGGTGCCATTGTCCGGTGAGGTCCGGTCTCATATCGCATAATCTTATTAACTGTTTATCTCCTGAACTGCATCTTTCTTTACCACGCTATTCAGCGCCAATCCCGCCGTGTAGTCAATTTCACTGGTTAAAGTTAGGGTCAGGTGTGGGGTAGGTTTAGGCATTTCCTGCTCACTGCAGAATAAATGGGTGGAGCTAGACGTCCAGTGGGGAGGAGCTACACGGACGTCCAGTGAGGAGGAGCTACAAAGCGCAGAAGGAAGTAAGCCTATGGGCGATACTTACGTTCATTAGCCGCTATAGGGAAATAATGAGATGAATAACACCATGCAGTAAACGGCAGAACTGCATTACAAACCAGTGTGTTCATAATTAAGATGATACATAAAAATAATATGGTAATAAACACCAGTTTGCAATAACAAGCAGCAAAACCAGCTGGTTTGCACAGCTAAAAATAGCTGGAAGCGGATGAGACCGATGTAACCGGATAGTTACTTTGACCCAATCAACAACAATAATAATAAAAATAATAAAAAATACAAAAATCCCCATTAGGTTAAAGATCCATCTGACGAAGGGCTTGCATTAACTTTAACAGTCACTATGGTAGCGAAATGAGTGTTGCTTTACTAACGTTAGATCCATAAAGGTGGCGCTAGACTAGGTCAAGAGAGGTGGAGCTTACGTGTAGCTCCTCCCCACTGTACATCTAGCGAGGGGGAGCTACACGTAAGCTCCACCGATTTGCTCTGCAGCAGCAGCCTCTCGGTTTAGGGGTTAGCATTTTTTGTAGCATAGTGTAGGCAATAGGATGGTATATTAACATTATATCAGTTAATGAAATTACGGTATTTAACTGTAAATTTAAGTTAAAACCGTAAAACTTAAAACGTTGCTACCGTATTTGTTATGGTAAATTATTTTTTTTTTAAGTTTTTTGACCGTAAATTTTACGGATTTTTTTTTTACAGTGTACTGATGAGCGGTAAAACCGGGAACTGAACTAAGCCTGTCTGGCAATGGGAGGAAGCCACGCCCTATTTTGGAGCTCCCACCCCATTTTGGAGTTCTCGCCCCCATTTGGAGATCTCCGGGCTGCAGTTATACCCTACGTGCTTTTCAAAATAATTTGGTTTAACTGTATAATCTGTATAAGTATGAAGTTGCTGGTGTAATAAATTGTAATCTTTTATTAGGCTATCTGTTGCCTGTGTTGTTACTGTTGTCATATTTTGTGTGTGTGATTTTAATTTTAAAACCCATTTTGGGTTAATTTACCCAGCAGTAGGCCTATAGTAAATTGCAAACAATATTTGAATTAAATAAAACAGTCCACCATGTTTATTGATACATTACCTGATATATAATGTATGTATGTATGATCTACTGTATAAACAATTGTTTCAGAGCAATTTGTCGTAGCCACTTACACTGTAACTACATGGAACAATGGGGGAACAAAGCACCACTTTAATTTACAGCCCGCAAATATTGTATTTACCCTGTAACTACATGGAACAAGGGAGGAACAAGATTGGACTTAAACAGAGAAAAATATTGCACTAGTTTTAATTTAATTGTTCGATGGCCAAATTAAACCCTCTACATTTTTTTTGCTATAAAAACACCACAGTATACTAGGGCTGTAGCTATCGATTATTTTAGTAATCGAGTATTCTGCAGATTATTCCATCGATTAATCGAGTATCGAATAAGACGTAATTTTTCTTTATTAAAGACAGGGTGTCCGCGGGGTCTTAAAAAGTATTAAAAGATGATAAATCAATTTAGAGAAAATGAAGGCCCTTAAAAAGTATTAAATGCCATTTTCCAAGGTATTAAATTATGTATTATCTTTCATTATGTATATTAGTCCTAATAGTGGGGTTCTGTGTAGTTTATTTATGGAATCCCGCAAGATTTGATGTCATCTGTTACGGCTCTCACTGACTGACTGCAGCTGCTGCATGATAGCGCGGGGCTTGTTGATCGCGCTGTCGATGAATTAATGACCATTACAGCATGCTCCCATCCGCTCCCGCAAACATTCTAATATTGTATATAATTTTCGCGCATCAGGGCACCGCCAGCAATATGTGGGTTATTTAAATCCCTTTTGAATGAGCCCTTGCAGTCGCAGTGCACTTTCACTTTCGATTTCGCGATCGCGCGCGCACTGTGTAAAGGGAGCACATCTTACGATAAAAGATATTTGTCAAAGAGCTCGGGATCTGTTGAGGAGCAAATCCTCCAACATCTTGTCAGTTATCTCTCCTTACTTTTGACCCGTGATCAGTCAAATCTGACTTCTGCAGCTCATGTTGGATGCAGGGTTGCTGTTGTTTTTTTTTCCCACGAAATTGGGCTGCTTTTAAACTGTTGCCATGGGTTGATTTTCCCCAGTGGGTTAAAAGTTTGAAATATTGCATAAATTACATTTGGTTGAAATGATTGTACAGAAACATTTGGATTCTACCTGTGCTAGTGATGAGTCAAATCTGACTTCTGCAGCTCGTGTTAGATGCAGGGTTGTTGTTGTTTTTTTCCTCGAAATTGGGCTGTTTTTAAACTGTTGCCATGGGTTGATTTTCCCCAGTGGGTTAAAAGTTTGAAATATTGCATAAATTACATTTGGTTGAAATGATTGTACAGAAACATTTGGATTCTACCTGTGCTAAATGTTTTGGGCCACACTAGTAGTAAGCATTTGAGCTGTGTTTATGATAAATGTGCATAACAGTGACTGCAAAATATGTATTATAGTGATGGAAATGACATTTTTATATTTGGGATATATATTCGATTTTTATATTCTTTTGGAGTTGTCACAAAGTAAGTCTGTTTAGTTGTGCTATCTTACAATCAATATATAGCAAATGTAAGTTAGTGTCGCCGATGTAACCAGTTAAAACTTGGAGTGGTGATGATGAGGTTTTAAAATGTATGGAAAGAGTCTTAAAAAAGGTCTTAAAAGGTATTACATTTAACTCCATGATTCCTGTATATACCCTGAAAGAGCAATACTAAATATACGAGATAATAAAATAGATCTCTTAAAATAAACAACTAATTTGTTTTCTTTTTAGAAAAATTAACATTTTCATTGCTGAAATTGCATCCATTAATAACCGTGAAAACTAAACCCATTTAATGTATTTAATTGGCAAATTGCATTCAAAATGCAAATACAAATATATCAATATAAAAATAAAATAAATAAATAAAAATACAAAAATCAATCTCACATTACTTTAAAAAAGGTAAACAGTACAAACTAAAACTAAGGCATAAATCTAAATAATAGTAATAAAAATAATAATAATACCTAAACATTGCATTTATGTAGTGCAACTTAACTTTCAAGTTTCTTGTGTTATCTTTTACTAATATTTAAATTTGTTTGATGATCTGAAACATTAAAGTGTGACAAACATGCAAAAAAATAAGAAATCAGGAAGGGGGCCAACACTTTTTCACACCACTGTAAATGGATGAAAGCATGCAAGGTATGGTGTGGTTGTTGATTTTTATTGTATTTAGCTACAGTGCATGCTAATGCAGATGTTTTATGATGATAACTTGTGAAATTTTATCTTTTCTCAGCTCTGCTGTTAGATCTTGTCTTGAGGCAGTGAAAGAGGACCAATTATGACCATTAGGTTTTATGTTGTAGAATTTTTATATTCTTCATTATTAATTAAACAGCATCAGCCAACAACTAAATTATATCTTTTTTTTTTAAAGAGAAAAAAATATAAATAATAAACCATCACTAACAATTTACTCCAAAGTATGAACCTGTCTTAACCATCAGTAAAGAAAACAATGGATGAATGCTATTATTCCTAAAAGTCAGAATAACTATATAAATATAATATCAGAAGAACATCGATTATGATCATTTGTTTACCTTTGTTTGTTTTTCCTGCCTGTGTACTGACCCTTCTGTTTGTCCATCCCAATGTTTTTAAGATATACTATAATTTAGTCTGATTATAACAGTTTGTGCAGCACTTAAAAGAGAGAGATAGAGAAAAAAGAGAATAATAAAAATAAATGTATGATATGACCCCTTTAAACAGAAAAAGTATGTATTAATCCTGTGCAACCAGGATTACCAAGGCTATTCCAGAGTTTAGGAGTCATACGGAAAAGCTCTACCCCCTCACATGGATTTTGTTATTCTCTGCATAATACAAAACAAAACAAAAATAAAGTATTGGAACTGCGGCTTCAAAAGTCTCTACATTGAAGGGAAAATTATGGTACTGAATCTCAAGTAAGTAACTTTTAATTGAGTTTCATGACAATGTTTTTCGAGCTTTCAGAAGTCATTTTAGAAGTGGTCAAATGTTTTTGCAAACATAAACCACATATTACAGTAATTCTCTTACTTAGACTGAGTGGGTCTAGGTGATTTTTGACCCTCAGCTTCAGTGTCATTGTTTGTTTAATCAGGAAAGACATCAGCAGCCTTACATTTCGTTCGATGTACAGTTTGTTCAGATGATACACTATATAGTTTCACTATTTTCTACAGGCCATGTGAACTACTGATATAAAAAATTGCACAACAGATAGCACAAATTAGCTTTTGGAATGTAGCTTGAAATGCTAATTCAGCACTCATGTTTTCAAAACAAAATGCCTGCATGGTTTAATCATTAATCAGATTTTGAAAGACCTCCTTTAGAATGAAAGTCCCTTTATTAGAGATGTTTATCTCATGACCTGGATGATCACTCGTCAGCATGGCGCTGAATGTTAATGGACAAACATCAGGCAAGTCCCCTCCATCTGCAAGGCCCTTTCATTATTTTTGAAGCATTATATAAAAGTTTAACTGGACCGTGATCAGAGATCACAATAGACTCATAGGAGCAATCAAAAATCTGATGAAATAATTTATTTGAAATCAAAAAGTAGTCTATTCGTGAATATGATTTTAGTGATGAACTATAACATGAATATTCAGTTTTGTTAGGATATTTTCTCCTCCATGGATCACATAAATCGAGTTCCTCTATAAAACTATGAAGCTTTTTCCTGCTTTGCGTGTGAGTAATTTCTTTACTATTGTACCGATCTAAATGTGGGTTTAATGTTACATTAAAATCTCCTCCTATAATGAAATAGCCAGGTTGGGAGGCCAAGTTTAGGAACAAGTTTTCAAAAAATTCTGGACTGTCAAGAGTTGGGCCCATACACATCTACAAGTGTAATGGCGTTATCTATAAGAAAGCCTTGAACAATTAGATATCTGCCTGACTTATCTGAAATCACCTTTGATATTTTAAATGGAATGGCTTTATGAATCAGAATCATTACTCCCCTTGAGTTGGATGTATATGAAGCAGAGATCACTTGACCTGGCCATCTTCTTTTAGTAGTTCGCTAGGCAAAAGGTGGGTTTCTTGTAGAAGCACAATAGATGCTTTAAATTGTTTAAGTCTAGACATGACCTGTTTTAACTTTGAAAGTTTACCTAGCCCCCTAACATTCCAGGATATAAATGTTATCTGAGATTCACTTGACATTTTAACATTACTTGTCCATACCTCTATGATCATAAAAAAATTAAATTAAATTAAAATTACCCATGAGAAAAAAAAGAAGAAGAAGAAGAAAAAAAAAGAAAAAGAAAATAATAAAAAAAAGTATAAAAAAGGCAGCCTGTATCACTCTCTGCAGATCACGAAAGTTCAGAAATTTCATGATCATTACTCGCGGATATTGCTGTGGCGTTGTCGGGAGTCTGCCAATTCTGTGCGCTCTTTCAATGATCACTGGGCTCGGAAAGGTAGATGCTCCAAACATGTAGGTGAGCCACTTTTCCAGAAAGTTTGCTTTATCCGTCCCTTCCGCTTTTTCAGGCAGGTTGACTAAGCGGAGATTGCAGCGGCAGTTGCGGTTTTCTAAGTCATCCAGATCCGAGCAGAGCGTTACTATTCGACTTTCCAGAGCAATCACTGTTTTCTGTAGCTTTTCCACATTATTCGCTAATTCGGTGCTCAGCTTCTGTTAGTCTGCCCCCAAATTCGGAAATTTCATTTTTAATCTCTTTAATAGCATTCAGGACGCCTTCGAATAGGGATGTGAAAAGGTGTTTCATGTCTGCGAGAGCTTTCATCACCTCATTCTGTTCGTTGTTCACCATAACATCACTTGTAGTCCAGGTGATATGTGAAAATAATGTTCACTTTTCCATAAAAGCATGAAACTTGGTACACTTGTATAGTTTGCGGCCCTAAACATTTTCAGAAATGGAGCCATCGCAAAAACACCTTGTGGTTGCCATGGCGACCATTTTACTTTCCGCCATAACCAAATTATGTATTTTGTGTCATAGCTCCTGAACCAAACATGATAACACAGAAAAAGTGATCTCTACCCCTATGTTTTGATGGTCAAGGATTACAATGATACCATATACAAAAAAACATAAACTGTTCAGGTGAAGAGTTAATGGTGAAATCAACAATGTGAGAAGGAAATCACAGTATCTAAGCATCACAGTATCACAGCATTTACAAAAGTCCATATTATGGCTATTAATTTTTTCTTTCTTCGATAATTTACTAATATTTTATTCAATAATACATTAAAGGGGTCATATGATGCGATTTCAATTTTTCCTTTCTCTTTGGAGTGTTACAAGCTCTTGGTGCATAAAGAAGATCTGTAAAGTTGCAAAGACTAAAGTCTCAAATCCAAAGAGATATTCTTTATAAAAGTTCAGAGTCAGCCACACCTACCTAAAACGGCTCGTTCTAACACGCCCCCACATATCTACCTCACTATGTGGGAAGATTTGCATGACGCCGCCCAAATGTTCACGCAAAGAAAGAAGGCGTAACTTTTATTCTCACTGTAGTATTGTTGCCGCTGCCGCCATGTCGTGAAGACGCTGTGTGCTTCGTTGTGAAAGCGAAACTACTTTGTTTGGTCTTCCAAAAGAGGAC
>NW_015557100.1:0-997 GCF_001515605.1 Sinocyclocheilus anshuiensis | reverse complement strand
ATCATGGTGTAGAATCTTGAGTATTAACAGATTTACAAATTTTAATGAGCTGAGGTTTCAGAAGCCATATTAGAAGGGGTCAAAGGATTTGCAGATATGAAGAAACATTTACTCTGAGTGGGTGTAGGTGATTCTTGACCCTTGATTTCAGTATTGTTTGTTGACATTGGAAAGAGTTCAGAAGCCCTAGGGGTATTTTGTGTGTGTGTATAGTTTGTTCAGATGATGATGTTGTGTATATTTTACCATTTTCTATAGGCTGTGTGAATGACTAAAAACAATGTAAAATACAATATAAAAATAAATACACATTTCCTCGTATAATGGCAGCATAAATTCATTGCAAACTTTGAGTTGTTAAACTGTAAAATATGTTTTGTAAATATCTGTATAAGTTAGTATTACATAATGTGTCATCTATATTTTACTGCATAAATAATACTTTTAATATTTACTGTAGCACAGATGTATTTTTTAGGCTTTAGTAGTGCTAATATTGCACAGGTTTTCAAATGGTATTGCCTACATGGTTGAATCATTAATCAAATAATCAATACAAATGTTTTTGAAAGACCACATTTAGCATGAGACTCCCTTTATAAGAGACGGCTCAGTTCATGTCAGGACCTGGATGATCACTCGTCATCATGGATCTGAACATTAGCTGCTGTTGGAAACGGCTCCTTCTGTTCTCTCTCCTTCTTGTCTGTGTCAATGGACAAATGTCATGGCCGTAAGTAACGTAGTGTTTCTATTCGTTTTAATTTCTATATAAATCGTCTGTCACTTTTTCTCATTTAAAAAATGGGGAACTACATCAACACATTAACTTGTTTTGCAATAAAATCCATTTCAGCATTTCATGAAAATGTCAACAAAAAAAAAAAAAAAAATCTTACTACTCAAATGATTGAATGCCTTATTATATCTTTACAGATCTTTCACGGTGACATTTCCTGCAGTGATCGAGTCGGGATCTGAGGCCAAACTGTGTGCA
>NW_015557099.1:788001-788196 GCF_001515605.1 Sinocyclocheilus anshuiensis | reverse complement strand
CGAGCTCATTCTCCTCCGTGCCTCAGCAACAGCGGGTCCTGAACCGCTGGGAGCAGATGGCTGCCCCTCTTTACTTGAAAAGAGAGACAAACGTGAACGGAGCTTTTTCATTGGAAAAAACTCGCAATGCACGCAGATTGTCCCCTCGAGGACATCGCATGCGTGCTCTTCGCCCAAACAAATAACACATAGATC
>NW_015557099.1:757646-787991 GCF_001515605.1 Sinocyclocheilus anshuiensis | reverse complement strand
AAATAATGTGTTTTTTGAACTTTAAACCGCATAAACACATTTCATTACACCAAATACACAAAATAATGTTATTATTAGCAGCATCATATGACCCCTTTAATGATCTAACATATCCACAGCGTCACCGTCTTTGACTACAGGTGGTACGGTTAGCGCAAAGTTTCCTCCCAAAGGGGTCCGGTATATTTTTAATCTTGTTGGATCATTTGCTGAGTATGGCTCCTCACACCAACACTGACCGAATCATCATAATTAAAACTGATACAAAGTAACGAACAGATACATTCTGAAAATGACGGGCCACTTATAAAGGACAGATTTATGACAGAGATCTTAGCCTCATTAAAAGAATGGGGGAAATGTGAGCAAAAAGGCACTTTCTTTTACCCGTAGCCTGCCAACGCAACTCTCCAGAGAGACCCTGCAAATGCTAGAAAATCACAGCACCATAATGAACCCCACAGGAATACCCCCACTCTGATATAGACAACTAAATAAAGCCTCAGAAATTTCTAACAAAAACCCCATTCCTTGAATAGCCTGAAAAAAAGTAGTATCTATATATTTGATTTATTGCATACAAGAACAACCACATAAAAAAATCAACTTTTGTGGCCAGCGGTTTAGACATTAATGGCTGTGTGTTGAGTTATTTTGAGGGGACAGCAAAATTACACTGTTATACAAGCTGTACACTCACTACTTTACATTGTAGCAAAGTGTCATTTCTTCAGTGTTGTCACATGAAAAGATATAATAAAATATTTACAAAAATGTGAGGGGTGTACTCACTTCAGTGAGATACTGTATATATATATATATATATATATATATATACACTGTATATAAATTAGTGTCATGCTTATTATATTAATACAAATATTAATGTAACAGGAATAATAATAGTAGTAATATTGTATATACACAGTAATATTATACATACATTATATGGACAAAAGTACTGGGACACCTGACCATTAACAGGGACTTCAATGATATTGCATTCTAGAAGTTAATATGGAGTTGGTTTTCCCTTTGCAGCTATAACAGCTTCCACTTTTCTGGGGAAGGCTTTCCACAACATTTTAGAGTGTTTTTGTGGGAATGTTTGCCCATTCATCCAGTAGAGCATTTGTGAGTTCAGACACTAATGTTGGACAAGAAGGTCACAATCTCCGTTCCAGTTTATCCTAAAGGTGTTGGATGCAGCTGAAGTCAGGGCTCTGTGGGTGCCAGTCAAGTTCTTCCATACCAAACTCATCCAACCATGTCTTCATGGACCTTGCTTTGCACGGGGGCACAATCATGCTGGTATAGAAAAGGGCCTTCCCCAAACTGTTCTCACAAAGTTGGAAGCACAGCATTGTCAAAAATGCCTTGGTATGCTGAAGGTTTAAGATTTCTAGTCAAACCCCTTAAAAACAGCCCCATATCATTATGCCTCCTTCACCAAACATTACAGTTGGCACAATGTAGTCAGGCAAGTTACAACGTTCTCCTGGCATCCACCAAATCCAGACCCGCCCATGTGACTGCCAAACAGAGAAGCTTGGTTTGTCACTCCACGGAAGAGGTTTCCACTGCTCCAGAGTCCAGTGGTGGCATGCTTTACACAACTACATCCAACTCTTTGCGTTGTACTTGATGTGAGGGTTGCATGCAGATGCTCAGCCATGGAAACCTATTCCATGAAGCTCTTGCCATACGGTTGTTGGAATTAGCAAAGCGTCCGCGACTTTTACACACTATGTGCCTCAGCACTCAGTGACCCCATTCTGTGATTTTACTTGGTCTTCCAAGTATCTGTATTTTAGTAACTTTTCCCCAAAGTCAAAAAGCGTTCTGTGTTCTGCATTCTGCATTCTACATTCTACATTCTATGTTCTACATTCAGTGCTGCTGATGTCTCAGACAGATATGTGACTTCCTTCACAGCATTAACATTTCATGTCACTTTGACAACTTAAGTTAAGATGTCTGTCTCAAGGTACATCACTGTCAAAACGGAGAAATCATTTTCCTATAACCTCCCTAAAAACAGCAAACCAAATCTCAACAAGAACAGCATGAACATGAACAGCAATATCCTACAGGGTTCAGTGAATCACTGCAGCACAGGGCCAAGCAGGATATCCATTATTTATTGGAAGATCACTTGAAGAACAAACTAAGTTAAATAATCAATATTGCAATAATTTTTCTATTTCTAGGAGAATCCCAACTCTTTTTTTTTCTCCTAGGTAAATGTTTGAATTCATTCACACACTCTGTAAAACATGCACAAAAGGTTTGTGACGTGTGTAAAAGTGAATGTGTAAGGCCCAATCCCAATTCTACCCCTTACCCCTTCACTTTCCCCTTCCCCTTCGTTTCGTGCGTTCATGTGAAGGGGTAGGGGTGTCTCAATTCTCTTTTGGCTGGAGGGGTAGGAGTAAGGGGAAGGGACAGATAGCCCTTCAAACGAAGATTTTTCCGGACCTCACTTCAAATGAAGGGGTATGATAAATTTCCCCGCACACGGCAATATGGCTGCCCGAGCAAGCAGAGAGTCCCATAAATGTAAGTATTTTTTTTGCATATATAAGGATTTTAATAACATAATAATTTGTTTTATGTTGTATTCAATCTTGTGTTCATATGTACGGTTATGTTCTCCGAAAAAAACTTTTGTAAAAAATCACTATAATAAATGTTATTGACTGCGCGATAGTTCCACAACATATTTTATTGATACCCGCTGATTTGACAACATAAGTACTAGCCCGGTGGCAGGTAACTTATCTTTTACCGCACGTCTGATCAATGCATTGTTTTTACGTCCATGAATACGTGAATATGATGTTAACAAACAGTGCTTTCAGTTTTCGTGCTATATTGCAACATTATCCATCAGCATTGTATGTTCTGTATCGACCAGGGACGCCTGAGGAAACCCGAAGGCTCATACGTTTTCGTGCTGAAAACGAGCAGCATTTCCTGAAATACAAATACAATGCTAAACAACTTTGGGAGTGAGTAATCTGTTAAACGTTGTGCTTGTGCCTGATTACTGTGAGATATGTGCACTTCAGTACTGTTCATTTTGGTTAAATGTTACAGGACACTAATAAAAGAATTGGGTTTGGAGGGAAAAGTGACTGGCCAACAAGCATCAAAGAAGTGGGAGAATTTAAAGAAAAAATATAAGGTAAGCAGTGTGGTGCTATGAAAACCTTTAACAATCTAGACAGTCATTTCAGTACATGTTTTGTATTATCCTTGTAAAATGCACACTTTGTGAAGAAGTAATTTCTTCTAATATTTGTCACTTTCATAGTCTACATTAAACTACATTTTACAGTAATAATTCTATTATATTATTATTAATATTCTGCTTGTGTCTTCTGTCAGGACCTAAAAACTCCAAAAACCGGTTCTGGAACAGATGCTGGAGAGGTAACAGCTTCTACGTGGCAGTATTTTGAAGAAATGCACGAGGTGTTGGGTTCCAGGCCTTCTGTGGACCCTCCTGTGGTGGTTGCATCATTCACTAATGAGGAACCCATAACAATCCTCATGGTAATGTTTTAAATACACTGCATAGCATATAATCCTGCCATTTCTGTGGTCAGGAATTTTATTATTGTTGGTTTGATGTTAATGTACATGTTTTTGAGAAGAACTGTATTGACATATATGACTTATTACCCATTTCTGGACTGTACATGTGTATATCGTCTTGTTCTCCTAGGACACTGTTGAACCCAGTGGAAGTACTGCTGCCAGCACCATAGGAGCCTTCTCATCTTTGCAAAATACATCGGAAGAGACAGCCTCTTCTAGTGCAGCATCCACCATGGTGATAGCAAGCCCCCCAACTCCATCACCAAAGAAAAAAAATCCCGTTTTGGATTTTTTTGTGGAAGAGTCCCAAAAGGAGCAGAATCGCCATGAAGAGAGCGAGGCCAAGACTGAGAGGTTTTTGAATCTCTTCGAAAAAATGATAGACAAATTGTAGTTGTCTTTCATGTGTGTTTCAATTTTTCAAAATTCTTACAGTTCATAGTTTTGAAATTTGCACTATTGTTAACAAGTTTCCTTGCATAACTGTATAGGTGTGTTGTTTACATTTTTTATACTTTTAATGAAATTTTCTATATGATGTTTTGTTTTTTATGATTATTTACCGAGTTTTTATATATTCGAGTGCAATATTTTTGTTTGATGTGACTGGATATTATCCTACCTCCTTATACAGATGTTTATACATTTGAGGCAATAAAAAGCAATATTGCTGTTTATTAAAAGAAGGTGTTTCAATATCAGTAACATACATGGAAAAGACACAGAATACCATGCGATATGTATGAAAACATTTTATTGCAAACAACACACACAGATAGAAAAAGGTAGGAATAGCATCTCCAATAATTAACTAATATGAAAACAGTTTTAAAATGGGAAACATAAAAAAAAAAATTGGAGTACACCTGTATGTCTGGATCATGTCCACGGGGCTTGCACAATTCCTGAAACTAGGGCAGCCAGTCTATCCCTTGTAGCATTCCCAGAGGTTTCATTGGATGTCAGGCCTTCACGGGGAGAGTGGAAGTCAAAATTGTCCCTTGAAATGTCGGCATCTGGCTCAAGCATATCTCCATTGTCCAAACATACATTGTGCAAAAAGGCACAGGAAGCAATGACCTGGGGTGCAAATGTTGGTTTGACTTCCAGGGCTCTGAAAAGTGTAGATCCCCATCTCGTTTTCATCATGCCGAAAGCCCTTTCAATTATGCTACGGGCCCTTGAGTGGTAGTAATTGAAGCGGCCCTGGACTTCTCCATTCACTGGCTCTTTATAGGGTGGGATCAAGCAGACTGGGGTGTCTAAACAGGGATAGCCTCCATCACCCAGAATAATGTACCCTGAAGGGGGATATCGTTGTGCCCTATAAAATGAACTGTTTTTCAATATTCGTGTGTCGTGAACTGACCCTGGATAGCCAACATAAATGTCCAGGAAACGTCCACTGGAGTCACATATTGCTTGCATGTTAATGTAATAAAAGCCCTTGTAGTTCAAATAGTCAATTTGGTGCCGCTTTGGGGGTTTGATCCTTATGTGGGTGCCATCTATTGCTCCAACAACGTTTTTAAAGGCAGGGGTTCTTGACAGTTGGACGAATCCTTGCCCCACTGCCTGTAGTTCCTCTGCTTGTGGGAAGGAGATGGCTTTGTTCAGGTTAACCCATATATTCTGTGCCACTCTGTGGATTACGCGGTGGACTGTAGCTTTCAGCACATTGAAAACACTGGACACTACCCGATACTACAGTCCATGAGCGAGACAGTAAACGTAGATTAGAGTTTCCAACTGATGACCCCAGCCATGGTCCTGTTCTCTTTGTAAGAGCCGGTGCAAAGCATTCAATGCTCTTCTGCTCAGGCAGAAATCCTGCTTCAGCAATAACTCCAGGTCAAGCCACAACTGCAAGATGGGCACGTTACGATTTAACATGCAGTATGTTACTGGACTGCCAGCCTGGAAAAAAATAAGTTCACATCATTATTCTGAATAGTACAAACTTTTACTACATCTGGGGGCATGTCCTCTTCCCCAAAACAAAGCTCACAACCTTTAAGAAAATTGACTATGGTTTTATTATAGCCTAGTAAAAACTTTTTTTTTTTTTTTTTTTTTTTTACGTATTGATTACCATTTGTATTACCACACAAACACCATACTTTAACTATCGTTTAGTAGAAAAACCATTGGTTTTAATGTTTAACATGGCATAACTACAATAACCATGTTTTTCTGAATTTATTCGTTGTAAAACCATGGCAAATTTTTATAAGGGAAGCTATGGTGCAAACAATAGATGACCGCGTAACTTCAAAGTGTCATTCAGTCAGATAAAACATGTAAACATTTCACACTGTAAACGCATATATGGATACAAACATAGGTCGGTAACTCCAACAGGCTCATACAACACCACAAAATACAAGTCCACTAAAGTTTTATATATTCCAGCTTTTAACGTTACGTTGAATACAACAACACGTTTTTGCAGCCATCATACATACCATAAACTGGTCCTCCAGCAAACATAGGCGTCGAACACATCGTTGTCTCCTTTGTCTTCTGCGAAGTGCAGAAGACAAATGCAAAAAAATAGCTGTAACCCACACAACTGAGATCACTGCAGCTACCGACGGCATCTTGGAAGTTTGTGATAAACATCGGCGCATTTTCTTTGACGTAGGAGTTAGCGACGACGTATGATGACGTGTAACGGTGTAGTAGTGGTGTCCCATTTCTTAGGGGAATATTTTCAGCCCTTCAGGGGAAGGGGAAGGGGTATAAAATAGAATTTGGATTGGGCCTAAGTGTGAAACCATGTAGAAATCACTCCAGATGTTCAGTCAGGGCTTTGCCATTAGCGTTTGGGTGGCATTTAACATCTAAACATCTTGTGGTAGAAAAAAGACACAATCTGTCTGTAACACACTGACAGAGAGCTAAACAGTGCTATCTATGACCTAACATTCAGCATCCTGAACATACTCAAATATCATAGGCATCATTCAGCAACAGTATTAAGCAAGTGGCCAGTATTTGTCTTTATATCCATTATGTTACATGTGTTACAGGGTTAGTTTGCTCAATAACGATAACTTTATCATAATTTATTCACTTTCATGTGACTTCCTTCTTCCTCATACCTATGAATCATGTAACAATGAAACAGTTAAAGGCATATCTCATCAAAAAATGAAAAAGCATAAGTAATAGATGACCATTGCTCACCAAAATTACTGTGAGAATTTTGGGCCACAATTACTACACTCTAAAAAATGCTGGGTTGTTTCAACCCAATATTGGGTCAAATATGGATTAACCCAACTGTTGGGTTAAAAAGTTAATTTAAAAATGTAACCAAAATTTAACCCAACAGTTGGGTTAGTCCACATTTGACCCAACATTGGGTTGAAACAACCCAGCATTTTTTAGAGTGTACCATATGACGTCACTCTTTGCACTCTTACATTATAAAGTATAGTCAAAACCAGTGACATCTTCCTGGGCAGCAGATCAGCATTTGCATAACCAAACAGCCACTTATCTGCCTTCTGTCGCTCAGGCAGGGGTCCAGAAAAAAAACAGAAAAAAAGTGTGTTTGTCATTGATGCCATTCGGCCCCAGAAGAATAACGTCATGGCTTCAGTACCAGACCTGGCCTTCCATTACAGACAACACCAATTTATCAGCCAGATGACGTAAGGCGCAGAAAAAACTGTTTTTTTTATTAATATTTTGTGCATATGATTGCGTAGGATGAGGCACTGATGAGATTAGCTAATAAAAGTACAGCTGCATTTATTACACTGACAATTACACTGTTTATTAGCTGGACAATTTGGTTCCCCTTCAGAAAGATATGAATTTGCATCTTTCGTTCTTTCTGAATGTTTCCAGGATATTTTAATTTACATACACATTTACATTTTCATGAATTTCCTAGGAATCAAACCCATGGCCATTGTTAGCGCCATGCATTTTAAAGAATTAGTATCATTTTTAATAAAATATTTCATGTTCTTTATGGACTGTTATAAACTTAAATCACACCCAAACTATTTTTCATGCACATAAACACTAGTGCACATACTTGACACCCACAATGTACCTGGATTTATTTTTAATATGGTCATCTGGTCATCATAGATAGGGGAACATTAGCATTTTTTGACGTGTATATCTGCCTTTTTAAAAATAGCTAAAAAAAAACTCATCATGTCAAAGTCACTGTACTTAAAACCATCTTATTTTTCTCCTAAAAGCTAGAGTCTCTAGTGACAGCAGTGCTACGTCTGTAAGAAGATCTCTTGCCCAAAATGACGTTATTCAAAGCACAGCAGTTAATACACCAGATCTCTGAAAACAAGCAATCCACAGTAGTGCAACGCATGAATGAGATGACAGATTTCAGATTAAACTCTAGAACACTTTGAATCTCCTCACTGATTGTACTGTAGGCTGTAAGGCTTCTGAATAGCACTACACTTATCTTAGATACAAGCAGCCCCACTGTACACATTTGATCGCTCATTATTGTTCACAGCTAATTAAATCTTATACTGGTCATATTAGAGCAAACTACTCACATTGTTTATTACACATTATTTGAAAGAGATTTTAAGGGCAAAGGATAGATGTCTAAATGAGATTTCAGCTCCCCTGGGGCTCCACTTTAAGCCTGTTGAGAGAATGCTGCAAAGAGATCTATCAGAATAATTTCTTTTTATATCCGTTGCTTATCCACATGCAAAGCGCAATTCAGTAATTCAGATTGTATTACAGAATTTGCCTCTGTCTCACAGGTTTCAATGGGCTTTGAGCAGAGTAGATTATGCTAGCAATATGTTTGCTCATTTTTATGCAACCCCTGGATTTGTTAGAGCACTGCTTTTGAACTGTTTACATTTTACTTTCAGATACAATCAGCATTTTAATAAGTCAAATTATACAGGTAACAAATACTTTTTTTTGTCAGTGTCTTTTACTATTCAGAAGGAATTTATCTTTCGGAATAATATGACTGCTAAGAACCACCCATAACACTCTAACTACCTACCAGCCACCCACCTAAGCAACAGCATAGCAATGTCATAGTAATGACTAGAGATGTGCGCTTCAACTAATTTTACTGACATATAAATGGAGATTTTGTAACTAACTAGTAGAATAATCTAGAAGTAAGAAACTCTCAGAAGGCAGTCACAAATATGTTGTGTATATGTGATCCAGTTGAAATACTTAAAGGGTTAGTTCACCCAAAAATGAAAATTAGCCCATAAATTACTCACCCTTAAGTCATCCTAGGTGTATATGGCTTTCTTCTTTCAGATGAATCCAGCCAGAGTTATATTAAAAATGGTCTTTGATCTTTCAAGCTGTTTCATGGCACTCAGCGGGTGTTGCATGCATCAGTCCAAAAGCAGTTAAATAAAATGCACCCATCCATAAAAAAAAAGTGTCTCACACGGCTCCAGGGGGTGAACAAAGGCCTTCTGTAGCGAATCGATGCGTTTTTGTAAGAAAAATATCCATATTCAAAACGTAATAATCACTTTAATGTATCTTGCGCTCACTGTTGTACACTGGAAGCAGTTCCGGGGGAATGACGTATAAGGTCAGCTTTGTGCATGCGCCGCTCAGAAGTGAATCATGCGGAAGCGCAGGGGAGAGATCAAAACAAAACAACGGTCACTTATTAGAAGTACAAAACGAGAATTTGTAAAGAAGAATGTCGGAGGATTTCGATATAAGCCAAGAGGAGACTGGTTTTCCTTTGCTGAAGTAAGGAAACTTTGCTTCCTTTGCTCCTGTTAACAAACGTTGGTTTTCACGAGACTCACCAGCGCATGAGCAGCGCTGACCTCATAGGTCATTCACCCGCAACTGCTTCCAGTGTGAGCGTTCATCAAACCCGGAACTAATCGAGTCGTTTGTGCCAGGCTGGGGAGAAAGGTGTTGTAATAATGTTGAATTATGTAAAAAAGAATGCATTTTTCGAACCACCAAGCATGAGAGCATGTTCTAGTACACCCCCAAAACAAATTCAAGACATTGTAAAAGAGCATAATAGGACCCCTTTAAACTATGAACCAAATAGTCAAATAGTTTCAGATATCCAAATTGTTTTTTTTTTTTTTTTTTTTTCATCAAATGGTTAAAATTTAGGCTACACACTGACAGCAAAAAAGCCGACCTAGGCTCATTGAAAATATGTGCCTCTATATAAATTTCTGCAAAACTGAACAAATGTACCTGTATGTACGAATCACTCCAGTTTCCAGCTGAAATGAACACTAGAGGCAGTAAAACTCCGACAACTTTTATTCCTTTTCACACAAAGTATAATTCACAGTTACAGAGTTTTGATTAATAAAGGCTAATTTTCATGCAGTTACTTGCAGAATATTATGTTATGACTTCAAAACAATTTTAACATCCTGCACGATTTGAAAATTTATCATTTTGAATGTTGTTGTCACATATACAGCTTTATATGCATGAGTATTCTCAATATGGCATTGCACTTGAGTGATGAAGTGCCGGTATGAACCTCGTGAAGCTACAGTTCAACAAAACAGCTCCAATCCGCATAACTACACGTGACGCAACAAGATTCCAGCGACAAGCAATTAGGCTGTCCACACCAAACGCGACGCGACAGAATCAATCAAATATCAGAGCCAATCAGAAGCGTGTGTGGGCGGGCTCTCTCGGGAAGTGCACTGCACTCGCAACGAAATGGAAAGTTTATAATCTAATTCATAAATATCAAACCTTTTTAACACCATTAAATGTACATACTGAGTGACTGACCATCTCTGTCATAGAAAACGCTTGTTGGTTCGTATTGTGTTCGCAGTTTTGTACATGTTTGCTTTAATTTATTTTCAAGATCTGAGGCAAACTATCTGTTGTTGCTTTCAGTATGGCTATAAGGTCACACAAAATTATATTCAAACTCACATTAGACATGTTTAACTTTGAATAAAGCACATAATCAGTACCTGAGATTGTCACTGTCATATAGTTTGTATGTTGTTCCAGCCATTCCCTTTGAAACGGCTGCGAAACGTGCAGTAAGGTACGTAATTACAGTGTTGCAGAAATGTATGTAGAGGCACTGAATGAAAATGCAAATTCACTCTTGACAGCAGGTTTTGCTTTTGGACAAGCAGAAATACAGCGAGTTCCATGGTTGACCTGGTAAACAAAGCTAATAAAGTAATAAACACTTGCTAATAAACACTATTTATACAGAGATAACAAGTCAGTTCCCTTTCATTCATAATTGTTCCCCATTTAAATGGGTAAATAAGCTCTTTCACCTTCCTCGTCTTCCCTGAAGGACATTTCTCTGAGCCTGCAGCGAGTAACATGAAGAAAACGCATGCATGCAAGGTCTGAGATGAAATTAATTTGTTTTCTGCTCCAGTAAATACACTTTTCAAAATAATTATTTTTAAAAATGTAACTAAATGACTACATTTTGACAAGTCTGCTAGTATTTCCAATGTCTACTAGCAGCAGCAGTTCTGTTTAATCGACTAGTCTTGCACATCCCTTGTAATGACAGAATATAAGAGCATCATGGCAGTGAGTTTTTCACAGGCCAGCACTCACGTTTTCTTTACAAAACCACTGTAATCATCCAGTTTTCATTCAGGTTGGAGGTGCAAATGGCTGTCGGCAGGCTTTCAGTTCAGCCCAATCAGCATAAATATGGCCCAGCTACTAATGACCCTCTTTATTGCAGTTCATTTACTCCTCCTTTCCCATTCCTGCACATGTCCCTCTTTTTTTTCCTTTTCCCTGTAGACTTTCCTCTTACATCAGTGGCTACTCTGTTATCTAGGGAAGTGTGAGCTTGTGAAAACACATGACAGCTGTAGGGATGGCAGCGAAAGGTCCAATTAAGACTCTGCACTCCCAGAGGTCTGTGCTTTCAATAGTTTGTATCCTCAGTAGGATCAGGAAGAGCACAGTGCGGGCAGAACTGCCAACCTCAGAGGGAGCCTGCAGAGGTGGCAAGGGTTGTGCACCATTCAGAATTTAATTGAGAATGTCTTTAAAATTCCAATTCAACCCTTGGAGGTGGCAAACCGTATGTGGAATTATTTCAGTTGGAATTTAATGAAGTTGAAATTGAAAAAAAAAAAGAATATCTTTCAGAATATACACATAAATATGGAAGCCAGTTTCCTCTACTGAATAAATAATAATTGCAACTTTTTATCTCACAATTCTTTTCTTGCAATTGTGAGTTTTAAAGTCAAAATTGCTTGATTTAAACAGGCAATTGTGAGTTATGAAGTCAGAATTGCATGATTTAAACATGCAGCTGTGAGTTATAAAGTCAAAATTCAGAGATATAAACAATTCACAGAATTGTGAGATATAAACAATATAAAGTCCAGCTCTGAGGAACTGTGAGCTTATATCTTGCAAATCTGTCTATTATAACACATTATAACTATAATAACTATCTATAACACACAATTGCAACTTTATATCGTGCAATTCTGACTTTATAACTGGCAATTTCAAGTTTATATCTTGCAACTCTGAGAAACAGAACTCAGAATTGCGTGATGCAAACTCACAATTGTGGGAAAATAGTGGCGGAAAGCTTCCATACATAAGTTGGGCCTGCTCCAGAGGAAAAACAAAATGATATCAATAAACAGTGTTTGAAATTTAATTTAAATAAGTGTACATATTTAATAATAATAATAATAATAATAAAATCTTAAAAGTTCTTTCTCAAAATTAATGCTTTTTGTTTTAGGCTAATGAAATTTCCCTGTCTAGTAACTACTGTATGTTTGATTATTTTAAACTGCTATTCATAAAGTGTTTTTCTGCTATTTTAATTGAACATCCGGTTGCATGTAGTCAATTCAATTCAAATCCACACTCATTAACTGAAAAGAAGCCAATTCTTGAATACCATGTCATTCTTCTTCCCTAAAAGGCCAAGGAGGAGCATTCAGTCTGTACCTAGATGTGAACAGAGGGAGAGATAGAAAACAGAGGGAGAGTAGAGGCCTTATTGCAAAGCAATCCCCTCACACTCCAGTCATTTTGCTCCTTAGCTCCTTTATGAAGTCATAAAACAAATCCATCATCCCCTCTTTTCCCCACTGAGTTACAAAATCCGTGATCCCAATTTCTCCAAGTGGAAGACGAGCTATGAATATTTGAGATGCAGGTGATTACCGAGAGCTGCAGGCACTCCGGTGACAGAGAGATAGAACAAGCTGCTTCAGCACTTCCTGACACATCCTTAACTGCTATCATCTGGAAGCAGCACAGCGGTCCCACCTTGGATTGAGCGGCATCAACACCCATGTACTCCGTCTTACAAAGCAGTTTAACTGAGTCAGAACTAAGCTGACATTTGGAAATGAAAGCACAGAAATATGTTTAGCGTGCTGTATTTTCACTTAGATTCCAATTCAACTTTATGCCAACAACTGAGTCGAAAGGGGGTGAGGAATATATTTTTAGTTTAGCGAGCACTCGGCGAGAAACATTTATTAAAGATGGAATGGCGTGAGAATTCATTTAAGCCGACTGTGCCGTTGACTGCACATTTATTTGCTGGGTTCCTGGTGGAAAACGCAGGTATAGGAATCAGCTAGTGCTTCAGATTGCATCTGATAACTCGTTTATTCAATGTCATGCATGCATTTCCATAGACCAGTGTTTCCCAACCGGGGTGCCGTCTGTCGAGAGCAGGGGTGCCGTGTAAAAAAAATATTTTTAAAAATATTTTTAAATTGCTGAAATGTTCATAAAAGCAGGTATTATATAATATCCATTTCTGATGTCGCCAATAATTAGAGATGCACTGAAATTCCGGCTGCCGGAAATTAGTTCACCGCTCAGGATTCACTTTCACGTGGTGTGATGCTCTGTGTATTATCCCGCTCTATGCGTGTGCGCTCCGCTCAGTCGCTCACGGCCCATGTGAGTGCTCCACTCATACACCGTTCATGCTCATCGGAACAGCAAAGTCCACTCAAAAATCAAGCTGACAGGAAACATCTATGTAGCTCAGTATTTTTTCTGTTTGCAATAGCCCTACTGTGCTGTAACAAGGTGTGGTAAATGGGCAACTCTGGCAATGCTGCCCTCTCATTCCTTGATCTGCTAACCGCTATGTTCACGTGTCCTCTGATAATAATAACTTTCTAGGATTAAACATTATTTGGATAATTGGTAAAAAAAATTTTTTTAAAAATCTCTTAATAGCCCTACTGTGTGTTAGACCTACCTGAAAAACTAAAAAGCAATTTATTTCATTTGTAGGCCTAACGTTATTTTTTATTTGTGCTTTAATTAGTAATTTATTTATTTATTATTATTTTATTATTAACTGCTTAGTCTCCTTGCCATTTTTTATTCAATTCAAAGTTTTAAATCAAGCTATCTCGTGCTACTGCAACAAAATTACCCAACTGTAAAATCAAAAATAGACTGAGTGAGCAAAACTTTGTTTAATTACCATTATAACTAGCTATCTCACAATGTTTACATATGAATAAAAGCCTACATTAAAATCTGTCATATAAATTGGTCTGCATAAAGAAGATCTGTAAAGTTGCAAAGACTAAAGTCTCAAATCCAAAGAGATATTCTTTATAAAAGTTCAGAGTTAACCACACCTACCTAAAATGGCTCGTTCTAACACGCCCCCACATATCTACCTCACTATGTGGGAAGATTTGCATAACACCGCCCAAATGTTCACTGTAGTATTGTTGCCGCTGCCGCCGTGTAGTGAAGGCGCTGTGTGCTTCGTTGTGAAAGCGAAACTACTTTGTTTGGTCTTCCAAAAGAGGACGATACCCCGCCGTCTCTGCTCACTCTAGCCCGGCCTCAGCTTCCGCTCACGCTAGGCCGCCGTGTTTTCCGTTGTGAAAGCGAAACTACTTTGTTTGGTCTTCCAAAAGAGGACACGACTACTAATTGCCACCATTGATGGACAAAATGTTTTAATAATATTAAAAATATCTGTATGACAGTGTATTCTGCAGTTCTTCCCTGCTGTGCCGAATATCTATACTTTTCAAAGTATCATATCGAAGTTAGAAATTCAAATATTGTGACAAAATACATTTTGTAGGGTGCCACAAATTTGTTACAATTTCCAAAGGGTGCCGCGACTGAAGAAAGGTTGGGAAACACTGCCATAGACTATCCTACAGATTGGGCCTGTGGAGGATATGTTAAGTCCTTTGAACTTACCAAATTCATTTCCATGCCTGATATCAAACGACTGCTGTTGTTCTCATACAGTCTTGGAAGAAAGTTTTTGGTCTCATTGGAGAGATCATGGTAAAGGACATAAATTCTGCATAAATGAGGCAGGCAGGACTAAATAGCGCTATAAGATAGGTAAAGTCATGTATTTTTTTTTTAAGTAGACTCTTATTGGTAGTAAATAAGTATCTGTGAAAAGCAACATTTATGGCCTCTTTAAATCTGCTTTTAGAGCTAAATACTTGACATTAGTGGCTTTGATCCAAACACCAGATCTTAAAAGTTTCTTGACACCAGGGAAAACATCAGCTTTAGCTAAAAGCCTTTTAAATTTAATTAAAGCACAGTCTGCCACTCCAAAGTATAGAGAAGTTTGTGGTTTTTGTAACAATGTTGCTTGATAACAACCCTTATGGTTGTTGCTGGCAATTGCTTACTGACCCAGATCAAAAGACCCCATTCACAAGTCTATATGATATTATGACACCTAATGTATTGCTATGGAATATTTTATAGGATGGTATTTGGTGGAAATTATGGTTATTTTGCTAGTTTGTTTAATTAAATCGGACTAATCAATGCTTTTAACTCACTAGGCATGTTGTATACAGGCTCCAATAAATGTGCTGCTGTATCTTCTACAAAATCTCTTCATGTGGAAAGAATGAAAATATTGTTAACTTAATAAATTTCGCCTTGTAATACTATAATATTACTTGTAATATAATGGTTACCAAATAACTTAGCCCAAGTATGAAAATGCATGGACAGCTCTTTGAAAATTTCCATGCAATCCTTTGATAAATTGCTCTAATATAAGCAAAGAGTGTGAGCCAATCTCCCAGGCATTTTAGCACACTCACTTGTGGAGAAGCTCTGGAGGAGCACAGAAACACTTAGCCTTGAGAGGAAATTATGTATGCCTGATAACAGTACCTGAGACCAGAGGGAGCGGCACTCTGGGACTTTCACAGGTTTGCTGGCATCCATTTAAAGTCCCTGGAGAAATTGTTCATTTGCCTTTATCCAAGAGAGGTGAGAACAACATGCACAGCCCAAGCTCTAAGAGTCGTATCAAAAAAGGGTTAGAGAAGAGAAGAACAGGATAGGACAGGGATGCATGTAGTTATGTAGGACATTAATGGAATTGTATTTGTTCAGTTCAAAAGAGGTTTACGAGCTCTAAGCATCTTGACTAGGTCGGACAGTCAAAAGATAAAACAAAAAACTGTTATCAATGGCTACACGAATATGTAGATGCATTTTAATTGTAATCTACACTCTTTACACTCTAAATTACAAAACAGGTCCCAATAGGGGCTTTTTGGAGTGATGCCATAGTTTTTTGGTTCCGAAAAATCTTTCAGTGGACAGTTTTTTCAGTGAAACATTTTTTCCACTTTATAAAAATATATATACATTTTTATAAATATATATCCCTTATATATATATATATATATAAATATTCTGTGCAATGAAAAGGTTCTATGGATGTTAATGGTTCTTCATGGAACCACAGATGCCAATAACGAACCTTTATATTTAAGAGTGTAGAAATGTACTAACGCCAACGTGTTATTGCCAAATTTGTCAGACATTCAAGTTATGTATTCGCTGTTATCTTAAATCAAGCAGCATTGCTACAGTAGCATTGTGGCCAAGTATTAGCTAGTTAAACTGAATTTTGTCGTAAAGCAGTGCAAAACTACATTTTTCAAAATCAACTAATCAGTGGCCCAATTCTGTCATGGAATAAATAAAAAAGGTAATTGCAACTTTTTCAAACTTTAAATTCTTGCTCAGAATTCTGACCCAGAATCAGCCATTTTGAGTTTACATCTCGCAAAATCTCACTGATTTTTTTCCCTCAGAATTCCGAGTTTACGTCTCTGAATTCGGGGTTTACATCTTGCAATTGTTTTTTTTTCTGCCAATGGGGAAAAAAAAAAAAAAAAGTAAATGCAACTTCTTTATCTCACAATTCTGTGTATCTTACATATCACACTTCTGAGTTATAAGGTGCTGAACTAATTTTCTTTGCAGTTAGTATTTACTGGATTCAATAACTGTCTTTGACTGTTCTGCAGCATGCAGGTTTCAGGCTGTTTATTGGCCACCATTTGCTTTGCACTGGCATGGTTTCAGGTCTGAAGTTATGTTCGGATAAGTCAGCCATAAACTCAGCGCTACATCATTCATAATGCAATGCTGTTTAGATCAAAGGTGAGAAGTTAGCTCACACACACACTTAAGAACTGCATCATCCATCATCTGGTCCTCTTTATTTTTCACTGCCACTATAATTCTGCAGTTTGCAGAGATGTCGACCACAGCTTTGGTTAGAAAACAGCTCAGCTGTTACTAAAAATCTTTTCTCTGAAAGATTCACATCAGTTTTCTTCTTAAACCCAGCATCCCAGATATCTCCAATGCACTTTTAATTGCCCTATTCATCACTGTGATTACAGTCAACATGGTTTCAAAATGTATCTTTACTTTCTTACTACATGCTCGGTGCATGTCTTTCATCAAATGCATGTAATCTTTCATCAAAAGTTAACTTGCTCCACCTGAAATTACTTTCCTGGTTGATGTCACAAAGTCCTAGTGTTTTTCAGTCTCCTCCTTAAACCTGTTTTATAGAGACCACTTTTTACAATACAATCAATTTGAGTCAATCCAGTGACACAGAAGACGAGTAATGATGAAAATTTAGTTTTACCATCACAGGAATAAATTACATATTAAAATAGAGCAGAGTTATTTAAAGTCATAATATTTTTAATGTTTTAACCTAACAAAATGACAAATACAGTCCATCCGATGTTCTTACAGACATTTATTCACCCAAACGCATTTATACCTTACAGATAGCATTGGTATAAAACAAATAAGGTGATTACATGTGTTTTAAAGTTGACCTAACAATTTAATGTTCTCTTACTGCTTTATTTCGTCTTCACGAGTCTCCCCGCCGGTCTGCCAGCGCACTGCGGGAGGAAAATACTGGTTAGCACAGCTTTACTAGGAAAGTGAGCAAGTAACATTAAAATAATTCATACAAGACGATGAAGAAAAGTGTATAGATGTGTTTTAACATACCTCTGTGACTCATCTCCACGCTGCGGCCGGCGGAAAAGACCGGTTCATACAGCTCCACTCGGGAAACAGATTCTTACAGAAACTTAAACCTGGCTTTATATCGCGCAAATAACATCAGCATACAACGCATCAAGCGATTAAAAGTCAAATTAAAATTAACTTGCCATACTCTAGTGGTTTTTCCATCTTCACAAGTCTTTCACAGAGCCGGTGCCGAGGAGGTGTGTGGTTGTTTTTCGCAGTCATTAGGACTACTGTTTTTAGATTTACTAAATATAGTAGGCAAATATTTTTTCAAAATGCACTGAAAATCTAAACCTGAGAAACAGAAATAAAAGGTTTACTAAGTTTTAATAAAATTTCCAGTGATGCTGTTTGCTAGCTAGTATGCTGACCATCCAATCAAAGGACGAGAAAATGCTGACATTATCATTAGCCAGCTAGATGGCCCTGGTTTTGCCAACTCGAAATCTGATTGGTTAAAGCAACGGTTTCATTGCCATTGATTTAAGCTAACAGACGCCTGCACTGTGGATTCTGAAGGCCTTAAGGCAGATTTCTTTGACCCTGGCAACACAATTGCTGAAATATGATTGGATAAAAGCTCTAATATAAACATACACTGCTGGAAGCAGTGCAACCAAGAGAAAAGCTATGAAATGAAGAGAATAGACTATTGGAAATAATTTAATACACATTCATGGAAAAACACATTAAAAATAAGTGATTCTGATAGTGTTTAGGCCAGCAGAGAAGGCTTTGCTGGCCCTGACGGCCCACCACTGATATATAGGTGTGGCTGTAAGTGGTCAGGAGATTGAAAATTAGCAATAAGAAAAATCCTATAGTCGACTACGCCACCCGGAATTCACCGGGACATAACAGCCCTAAACAAAGATAATAATAATAATAATAATAATAATAATAATAATAATAAATAAACAAGTCACTTTATTAACATACAACTGATAAAAACACACAACACTTTACACCAGGTCTCAATACATCACACATCTTTACCAGTAACTTATAAAACAAGTACAATACAATGAGAAAATTAAAGAGGGAGGTGGCCAGCAAAGACCCTCAGATTTCTACCCCACACTCAATACCCATGACACACACTCGTGACAAATCAGTAATCTTAAACAGCACTCCATGTGGACACGCAGTACAAGGTACCACGGCCAACCCCTCACACCTAAATCCACACACCAAACAATACAAAACATAACAGATGGACCCAGATGAATTCGAAACAGAACAAAACGGAGTAGAGCATGCTGGACATTGAACAATTTACGCATAAAAACTTGTTTAAAACAAACTTTAAACTACCCATACCTACCAAGAAAACGGTACAATGCTGCAATACACATGATCCCTCACCACGCAGGATTACAGTTACTTGCAGGCCCATATCTAAAAACAAACAAAGGTAATAAGCCTCTCCATTTAACAAGCAAAAAGGCATTTTTAAAACAGGGACAAACCTGAAAACTGGCCAACAGCCAGCACACGACAGACAGGAGGATAACAATGCTGCAATACACATGGTCGCTCACCACGCAGGATTACAGCTACTTGCAGGCCCATATCTAAAAACAAACAAAGTTAATAAGCCTCTCTATTTAACAGGCAAAAAGGCATTTTTAAAACCGGGACAAACCTGAAAACTGGCCAACAGCCAGCACACGACAGACAGGAGGATAGCCCAACTGCTAGCACTCATTCAAAGCGCCACATGTCACAAAGGAGCGGTACCAAGGATGATGCATCCCAAGCAACCAAACACTCCCCCCTTTTATATGCACAACACAGGCACTAATTGGCTCATGAAACCTACCCAACTGACCAATCATGATAAAGTACGAACACTGAGGTTCACCTGTTTGGGTAACGCCAGCCAATCATACTGGGTCTATACCTCACTCTGCTGCATATATATATATATATATATATATATATATATATATAAATATTCTGTGCAATGAAAAGGTTCTATGGATGTTAATGGTTCTTCATGGAACCACAGATGCCAATAACGAACCTTTATATTTAAGAGTGTAGAAACTTACTAACGCCAACGTGTTATTGCCAAATTTGTCAGACATTCAAGTTATGTATTCTCTGTTATCTTAAATCAAGCAGCATTGCTACAGTAGCATTGTGGCTAAGTATTAGCTAGTTAACAAACTGAATTTTGTCGTAAAGCAGTGCAAAACTACATTTTTCAAAATCAACTAATCAGTGGCCCAATTCTGTCATGGAATAAATAAAAAAGGTAATTGCAACTTTTTAAAACTTTAAATTCTTACTCAGAATTCTGACCCAGAATCAGCCATTTTGAGTTTACATCTCGCAAAATCTCACTGATTTTTTTCCCTCAGAATTCTGAGTTTACTTCTCTGAATTCGGGGTTTACATCTTGCAATTACGTTTTTTTTTTCTGCCAATGAAAAAAAGGTAAATGCAACTTCTTTATCTCACAACTCTGTGTATCTTATATATCACACTTCTGAGTTATAAGGTGCTGAACTAATTTTCTTTGCGGTTAGTATTTACTGGATTCAATAACTGTCTTTGACTGTTCTGCAGCATGCAGGTTTCAGGCTGTTTTGGGCTGTTTATTGGCCACCATTTGCTTTGCACTGGCATGGTTTCAGGTCTGAAGTTATGTTCGGATAAGTCAGCCATAAACTCAGCACTACATCATTCATAATGCAATGCTGTTTAGATCAAAGGTGAGAAGTTAGCTCACACACTTAAGAACTGCATCATCCATCATCTGGTCCTCTCTTTATTTTTCACTGCCACTATCATTCTGCACTTTGCAGAGATGTCGACAACAGCTTTGGTTAGAAAACAGTTCAGCTGTTACTAAAAATATTTTCTCTGAAAGATTCATATCAGTTTCCTTCTTAAACCCTTAAACCCAGCAACGCAGCGTCCCAGATATCTCCAATGCACTTTTAATTGCCCTATTCATCACTGTGATTACAGTCAACATGGTTTCAAAATGTATCTTTACTTTCTTACTACATGCTCGGTGCATGTCTTCTTTCATCAAATGTATGTAATCTTTCATCAAAATTTAATGAAATGACTGAAATTACTTTCCTGGTTGATGTCACAAAGTCCTAGTATTTTTCAGTCTCCTCCTTAAACCTGTTTTATAGAGACCACTTTTTACAATACAATCAATTTTTGAGTCAATCCAGTGACACAGAAGACGAGTAATGATGATGAAAATTTAGTTTTACCATCACAGGAATAAATTACATATTAAAATATATTAAAATAGAGCAGAGTTATTTAAAATCATAATAATATTTCATAATGTTAGTGTTTTTACTGTATTTCTGATCAAATAAATGCAGCCAAGCTGAGTATAGTACATTACTATTGTTAAACTGAATATCACATAACAGCCTCAAAAACCTGAATCTATGATTTTCTCAATGAATAGTACAAACACGCTGTTGTTTTGCCTCTAGCCACCCATTTGCTTTCAAACTGCAGTTAGTGTGCAAATGTGAAACTTTGATATGTTCATAAATTCAAATGGGAACGTCTGTGACATTGAAGGATGACCTACCATTTCTGACTAAAGAATTTTACACTGCAATACCTCTGCAATGCCAATGAAAGGTATATGCCTGCTTTACAGAAAGGCATTCCTTTTACCCTGCACAGGAAAACAAGACAACAACTACACTCTTACAAACAGTAACAGCTCACCAGAGCCGGTATTAAAATGGGTGATTATATAGAAAAATCAGCAGAGAGACACCCACGATAGATGCATTACATTAATCATTCAGAGTGAAGATGCTTCTCACACGATTCAGCCTGGGTAGATAATAAGGTAGCATTAAAAAAAGCAGGTAGAGCTATATTTGCATCATTTTACCATGGGTGTAGACTTCAAGCAATCTCTGTCTGTTGCAGTGCATGACCATGTTTTAAATTGGCAGTGTAGAGAGAAACTATACCAACATGCAGAGGCAGGCCATGAAATTTTAATGTTCTACAGACATCTGTAGATACCAAACCTCTGCATTCAACCGAGTAAGTTAAGAAAAAGAGAGTGAATGCCCCAAAGTGTTTCTAAAATGCTTATGCATGTAGGGTTGGTACTAATGAAAGCTTTAATTGATTTAATATGAATAAGGCCTCAACGCATATACTGTACATACCTCTACATAATTATAGAAATCGTTCTGCCAAAAAGAAACATTCTGTCATTTGCTCATCATGTCATGTCTTCTGAAACACAAAAGAACTGATATTTTGAAGAACCATTTTCGTTCATGCTGTTAAAGTCATTATGTCAATAGGATCCATAACAACACTGGATGTCATGACAGTGAATAAATTATGACAGAATTTTCATATAATATATATATATATATATATTTTTTTTATATAATATATATAATTCCTCATTTGTAAGTCACTTTGCATAAAAGCGTCTGCTAAATGACTAAATGTAAATGTAAATTTTTATATGTCACTATTACAGTACACATTAAACAGTGGAAAGTGAGAATTTGCCTGCAGAATAAACTAATAGTTGGTGACGAATAGCACATTTCTACAATGTTACTGGTAAATTAAAACATCTGCTTTTGCATGACGCAGCTTCCACACCACGAGCTGTCAGTGTAAATCAAAAACGACTGATGCAACATGAGTCAAAAAAATGATGAGTGCACTTTTAAACTACGATAGTAGAAAGTATTTTAGCATAAAAAAAAACAATACCAAGATACTGAGGTTCAATCCTGCAGGCCTTTGTACAATTTTACTGTGAGAAACACAATCTAATTTCATCCACTGATACTGTCAGGAAAATAATAAGCTTTATGACAATGTGGAAAGCTGCTTGGGGTTATGTAAGATAACTTCACAAGATCAATGTGTTTTTTACTCATACACGATACGTACAAGGCTGGAGCGAATGATTATCCTGCAGACATAACTCATTCACCGCAGCTGGATTACAGGAGGGACGCAGACTCGTTTAATCACACACTGATAAGACTAATCTGAAATAAAACCAAAAGAATGGTTGTGTTTGTTCTGTTGATGCTTTTGCTATAAAGAGAGCAATAACTACCTCTGTATTTCTTAACGGCTCCCTTATAATCTGTCAAAACAAATTCCTGCCTAAATGGCTCTGCTTTTCAGTTTTAACAAACATGGAACGGCATATATGGCTGTGTTTTTTTCCCCTCTACTGATTCTTCTTAGAAGAAACAAAAAATGACATGTACTAGAGTTAGAAGAGGTATACCTCCATCAGGTCTATGGATGTTGGTGTCTGAACAGATGCTGCACTCTTGTCCTCAGGGTGCCTGGTTGGGATTGTAAATCACGAGGGGAAATGTTGCCAGTTTCTTCAGGTGTAACATCATTAGATTTCCTCACCTCCCACGACCACTGGGACCTCAGATGTGCGTCAAACAGTAAATGTTAAGACCTGCAGGCCTCCAGCTTCACTGCTCCAAATGATGTTCTTCAACAAAGCAGAGATGGGCTTATGTACTAAAATTACTTTTGTGTGTGTGTATATATGAAACAAAAAAATATCTCAGTTTTCAGAAAAATATTAAGCAGGACGACGTTTTCAGCATTGATAATAATAATAAATGTTTCTTGAGCAGCAAATCAGCATATTAGAATGATTTCTGAAAGATTATGTGATACTGAACACTGGCGTAATCATGCTAAAAAGTAAGCACAGTAAAATTACATTTTAAAATATATAAAAACAGAAAAAAAGTTATTTTAAATTGTAATAATATTTCACTTTTTTTTTTCAGAAATCTACAGTCCCTGAATGGTAGTGTATATTTGTTCTGAACACCAATGTCAGACCATGTCTTGCTTCAAAAAATTGCCAGTCCACCTTTTCATGAATCTGGAAACTCACATTACAAAAGTATCAGTCATCGATCGAAAGCCTGTCATTCTATGGCCACTGCTACAGAAACAAAGCAACATCTTCACATTTTTGCATCATCAAGATGAACAACTGCAACCCTTCCTACAGTACAGTACCAAATCACTGCTTGAAGCACCTGTCAAAGGTCATGCAGTGTCATGAATAATTAATTATGAGACTGTGCCTTCTCATAGGATGACAATAATTAGTCTCTTCTTAGTCCTGAAGACTACAGGGCACATACATCACATTCGGTGACATTAAAGAATCTGGAAAAACAAAATACTTAAAAACACTTTTGTAAACGTACAAAAAGGTGTGACATGCAATTAAAGGAACTGATGAAAATTTCGATTAGATTATCACAAAAAAAAATGTTTTCATTGTATGTGGAACATGCTGAGCCTATAAAGACTATAAAGGTTAAATATTCAAAGATTAATAATAATAATAATAACTCAATTTGAAAAACTGTCCCAGTGTACCTGAATTTAGCCCCTATATGTTGGTAATGTGGTTCTTAAAAGTGGACTAAAGACTCCCTTAAAAGCACTGCCTGCTAACATAAAGTTCACTTTATTCAGATTAAAATGTTTGAAAGAGGGGAAAAAAGCCACAGGCTTACTTTTTCCAGGAACTCGAAAGATTTTTTGCTTGGATTACACAAAAGTATTTCACACTTTACAGTCATCTCATAGTGATATACAGTTGTCATAAGATGCCCTCACCAAGCAACAAACCAAGCAAGACCGCAAAACAATAATGATAACATTAAGTACGGATACACAAAAAGAAACAGTTTGCTTTATAGGTTCCAAAAACAGATTCTATTATAGTAATTTATAATTTGCAAAACTAAAAAAAAAAATATGATAAATATAAAAAAAATAAAAAATAATACTAAAAATATGTCTAACCTGTGCTTAAAAAGTCTATTCTATTAAAGATTCACATGGAGCTGATATAAAACATAGTCTGCCAAAATATGATTAAATCATCTTGCCATATTTTCTCACATAGAACACTGCTGCAATAGTTACCACATAGTTGCATGTGTTGCATTATATTTAAAGGGGTCATATGATGCGATGTTCTGACTCATTTCATTTAAAGGATTTGCCACTGATGATTCAAACGCGAGTTTTGAGCAGTGTGGAGTAGCACTTGTTGTCATTTCTCTGATCATAAATGCAGATAGAGTTTTATGTTTACGCGGCGCGATGCAATGCAACGCAACGCGTAAAAAGACAGTACAAGTCATTATAATCAGTAATTATGTCCCCATTGGATGCAACAAATGCCTCGTTTATAATGGGTTTTATGTTTTTGTCTTGTCGCTCCGGCCGGGACAGGCATCAACAGTATGTGAGGGGCGTAGCGTTTCAAAAAGTCGGGGCATAGAGGAGAAACAATAATGTACAGTATGTGGAAAATAATGTAACTTTAAACCACATAAACACATTTCATTACACCAAATACACAAAATAATGTTCTTTTTAGCAGCATCATATGACCCCTTTAAATTCCAAATGCTGCAATAACTCACTGCTTATTATTGAAAATTTTTATATGTGGAGTTGCACTCTATCGAGCTGTTCATTAACACAAAAACCCATGCAATGTGCAAAATGCATTGATTCAGGGGTATGCTTCCCAAACCCACTGTTAGCAAACTATGGTCGCAATTTCTGTCATTTTTGACTGAACTATCCCTTTAAAACCAATTAGACTAACAACTACTACGATCTTGAAAATATGCCGTTTTACACATCACTACTAGTTAACCAGCCTGCTGCAGACACCAGCATCCCGTGCTGAGGAGCAGCGTCTAAATCACAGCATACGCACATGACCAGCCATGCAGAGTCATGCTTTTTTCTTTCATGCTGAGTAATGAGCATGCATGAAATGTGACCAACCGAGAGCAACATGTAGATGAACTTGGATAGATCAGTGGTGTGTAGAAACAGAGGAAGGAATAGTACACTACAGACTTCCAAGCATGTACACTTCCCTCTTCTCCCACACACACTGTCTGCATTACAAGCAGCTGGTAGGTGGTGAGGTGCTGTTGACGTCTACCCGTGGGTTGCTCGTCTGAACGGCGTTTTTAACCTCTCTCTTTTTTCTTTCTCTCTCACTGTCCATTGACGGGAAAATGCTAAGATGAAGAAATGGCAAGAGATGGTCTATATCTTTATGATGCCAAAAGTCAGCTTTTGATATCTGTTTGTTTTTGTTTTTTTACCATAGTCCCAGATATCCGACTCATCAGGGTTGCCATAGTTATGGAGAGGCAATGGAAAAATACAGCAGTGGGGGAAGTGAAAATCATCTCACACAGGACAGGAGAAAAGATCAGTGTGGCTGTTTAGAATGTAGCAATGAGAAATAAATTAAATACACTCCTTTAACAGATGTCAAGATGTGCTTTGTTATTTTGACAAACTTGTCAAAATGCACCAAAAAGAGTGGTGCATTTGTTTGGAAGGCAATATAAGAAGTGAAAAATGCCTAATGTGTAAACATACTGAAAAATTATATTAACTTTGTTCACTACTACTAATGCCATTCCTGTTTGACTCTATTTCTCCTGTGGAACACAAAAGAAGATATTTCAAAAAAATGTTCCTGTGTTTTTTGTCCATTCAATGAAAGTCAGTGTGGTCCGTTGTGTGGTCCGAGAACTGATGTTTCAAATACAGTATCCAGTATGACAGTATCCAGTATGATCCAGAATTTTAGGTGAATATCCTGGTCAAGTCTAAAAGTGAGTGAAATGCACTAAGTGTAATACAGACATAAGATAACTTGTGTGAAGAATAGACACTTATTTACAATGAGTTACTAAATCAGTTATTCACTAATAATCGCCCACTTTCAGTGAGCTGTTAAAGGGATACAGTAGTTCATCCAAAAATGGAAATTCTGTCATTAATTCCTCACCTTCACATCGCTCCAAACCTGTAAGACCTTCATAAGCATGTCGCAGCGCATCCGGGTTCTATGTCAGAACTCCAGTTCCTGCGTCAGCAGCACCACACGCATGTGTTGTGGTACTCTCATGAACATGTGTCGAAGACTGATGAAGAGAAGAGAAGAAACTGACCCATCGCAGGGAGCTTGATTGACAGGCAATCTGACCAATCATAATGCTGATTCCGCCATTTTGTTTGACAAACAAATCAGACAGGGGAGTAAATTAACTTTGATGGACTTAAACTTGAAAAATAGTGTGTATTGATGTCTTTCTGCGGTTGAAACAAGAAACCCTCTGATGTTCATTCATGTTTATTTTGTGCTTTAGGTAAATATGAAAAGATGATCGGTTCACGTGCTCAGGCACTACAGTGATCTGCCATGACACATTAAAGCAGTGTTTCCTTAACCTTTTTTCTGCCAATTTTGACAAGTAAAAAAAAAAAAGAATCCCACGGCACACCACTTTTTTCTGCAATAATTAAACAATGCATCGTCACCGTTGGTATTTTGGCTTTATATATGATCAGACACTTGCACTTAACATTTTCTGAAAATCATTCTCAAATGGAGTTAAAGGGATAGTTCACCCAAAAATGAAAATTCTGTCATTAATTACTCACCCTCATGTCGTTCCAAACCTGTAAGATCTTTGTTCATCTTCGGAACACAAATTAAGATATTTTTGATGACATCAGGGGTTCAACCATAATTTTACGAAGTTACGAGAATACTGGGGTACTCTCCAAAATGGTGGAAGATGGTAACTCTGGAGAAGAATTGCTGAATAAATTGTTGTTACTGTTTTCTTTGCGCAAAATTTTCGTAAAATTACGGTTGAACCCCTGATGTCACATGGACTATTTTACAGATGTCCTGACTACATTTCTGTGCCTTGTTCGTGGTAATGTCCTTGCTGTCTATGGAGGGTCAGAGAGCTCTCAGATTCCATCAAAAATATCTTAATTTGTGTTCTGAAGATGAACAAAGGTCTTACGGGTTTGGAACGACATGAGGGTGAGTAATTAATGACAGAATTTTCATTTTTGGGTGAACGAACCCTTTAAACGTGGTAGTTGCGTTGCTGTCTATGCAAGGTCAGAAAGCTCTTGGATTTCATCAAAAATATCTTAATTTGTGTTCTGAAGATGAATAAAGGTCTTATGGGTTTGGAACGATATGAGGGTAAGTAATTATTAACAAAATTGACATTTTAGGGTGAATTATCCCTTTAACCACTGCAGCCTTTTGTGTTCAATGGAAAGCAAAAGTCAAATGCAGTGTTATTTTATTATATTATTTACTATTTTGAATCAGCTTTTATTTTTATATTTTAATTTTGTTTTCATTTTAGTAAAGGTTTTGAAAAGGGTGAGTAAATAATATAATTTTCCATTTTGGGTGAATTATTATTTTTATTTTGATAAAACTTTATTTAATTTCAATTTTTTATTTTAATTTTAAGCTACCATCTAGCATCATACATCAATGCACTAGAAAGCACCAATAACACGTTCGCAATACAAGTTTTGCATAACCACTAAAAATAAATGTTTTATTCATTTTCATTTCTTGTTAATAATCATTTAAAATGACTCTATTTAAACAACATGATGGTTTTTACAATGATGTACCTTTTCCAACAAATTTTGTATGGATTCTTTGCAGCCCTGTAGGGTATTTATGGACTGCCAAAGGTTTTTAAGTTAGCTGCCTGAAAATAGCCTGTGTTCTGAAGAATTTCCCTTCGGTTCAACACAGCTCTTAAGTTGATTTCTTTTTAATGAAGTGTCTACTGCATGAACTCAAGAGTTCAGGGCTCTTATAACCTGTGAAGATGACAGTGATGAAAGAACAGTGCATTCATCTCCACGACAAATCACCATGGGAACTACATCACACATCCATCAGCACAGCAACTGCTGATGCGTATGGGGTCCTCCATGCTCGAGGAAGCAGGAGTGGTTTGGATGGAGGAGTGATGGATGGAGTGTTGATAATCGGAGAGCTGAGAAAGAGTGCTTCATCGCTCTCCCATCGTTTTGATGATCCTCCTCTGATTACTCATTTAGCCAATTAAACTGATTATATAACAATATACTTTGCACTTATATATATATTTGTTGTGTTTTAGGGTTGAATCAACACCAAACTTCAAGCTTTGGTGTAATAAATGCTTTGACCATGTCCATATATACTCTACTGTTCAAAAGTTTAGGGTCGGTAGGATTTTAAAAAATGTTATTGAAAGTCTCTTATGCTTGCAAAGGTTTCATTTATTTGATACAGAAAAAATAGTATTATTTTGAAATATTATCTATTTGAATACATTTTACAATTTATTCCTGTGATGACAAAAATTATAATTTGTTTTTTTTAAACGAGGAATTTTGAAGTAGAAAGACTGACACAGTATTTCCTTGCAAAACATACCTTAATAATATTTGCTTTATTTACAACTTTAATAAATCATTTGTTTTCAGTCTCAAGTCAGTTACTGAAATTTGTGAAATGATTATCATTTTGGTGCAATATTATTTTTTATCGCTACTCCGTATTTCCATCTCTAACAAGGCACTACCATCAGCCTCTGAGGAGGACCTCTTCTTCTACAGGCCTCTTACAAAACTCTCTAACAGGAAGAGAGTGTGGGGATTTTCCCAGGTACAGGAGATGCAGGTCGATGTGTCATCTTTAATTAAAACGCACTGCTGGACAGGAAGCCACAATTATATCGCTCCCTCTGCTGAGTGAACCGTAGGGGAAGGAGGGGTCCCTCTTCAGCATGAATCATTCACCCGGCCAGGGGAGGGATGAATAATTCACAGGCCTTACTCTGATCCATTGGCTGTATAATCACTATCATCCAATCCAAATAACATAACATCCTCAGCCATGATTATTATTCACTGGAAAACGATCAGGGTCAGTCTTCAACTTGCAGTCTTGCAGGAGACATATACTTATAGTGTTTCAAACTCGATTAAATGGAAATAAACTTACAGGCAGTGAACCAAAGGGATGTTCTTCAGAAAAACAGGCTATTTTCAGTTACCTCACAAGGATGGATATACTTTATTTCTAATGTGGAACCCAAAACAAGATATTTTGAAAAACACTGGGAACCAAACAACATAAAAAAACACTGAGACATTTCTCAAAATATCTTCTTTTACGTTCCACAAGAGAAAGTCAGTCACACAGATTTGAAATGATAGAGTGAGTAAATAATGACAGAATTTTCATTTTTGGATGAACTATTCCTTTAAATGCATACTAGGCTACAAGAAATTATGTTGATGTGAAAGGTAGAATTAAGTTTAAATGCCAGAATAGGTACAGATTTAAAACATTGTTGTATAAAGATTAAAATGTTGTTTAAAGAAAGTTATTTTAAATTATCAAACATTAATCACATAGTCATGCTTGCCTCTGAAAAACACAGTTGCTAGGTGGTTACTTAAAGGGATAGTGCACCCTAAAAT
>NW_015557099.1:744069-757636 GCF_001515605.1 Sinocyclocheilus anshuiensis | reverse complement strand
CACTCTTTCATTATTTACTCATGCCGTTCCAAACTTACGTATATGTCTTAATCCGCCACTGGAACACAAAAGGAGACCTTCTGAAGTAATACTGCTTCTTTTCATAAAGAGAAAGCAGTGACCATTGGCTGTCCAAAAAAAAAGCACCATAAAAAAAATCACTTTAAACCTCCTTGTCCTTCAGGAAAAATTTGGGCAAAATCATTTAGTTTTTTTTTCGTTTTTTTTATTCTGAGTAGTATGAGACTTGGCTACTTTTCCTAAGTTTGCCCCCTGAACACACAAAAACAATTGACTAAATAATAACTAATTAAAATTTGTCTAATAAAAATCAATAAATCCAACACAATGCAGATCATACATACACATAAATGAAGGGGTGAGCCTATACAACATTCTCAATGTGGCAAACACTCACACACACACACAAACACTGCACTGCATTTTGCCCAAATTTGTCCTGAAGGACTAGGAGGTTTAAAGTGATTTTTTTTTTTTACGGTGCTTTTTTTTTGGACAGCCAATGGTCACTGCTTTCTCTTTATGAAAAGAAGCAGTATTACTTCAGAAGGTCTCCTTTTGATTATTTGTATCGTGAAAAGCGCTATACAAATAAACTTGAATTGAATTTAATTTAATTGCTATGATTGGCTACTAGTTGTGTATGATTGACAGCCTATACATTCCTCATAGATGGACACTCGTGATTTAGGTCAAAAACACAAATACTCAGTACATATCAAACGATCTGTAATGACAGACAAAGCAATAGTGACCACATAATAAAAAATTACTCACACTTGTGTTGCGACATGACTGTCAGATCTAATATAATCAGAACAGCATCATCATCTTTTCGTTTCAATTTTTCTGAAATTTCCACATCGAATTTTTCATTGTTTGTAAACAAATTCGCGGTTAAATGAACTGAACAAAGAACCAAGTTCTTACTGACACGGTCTGGAACTTAATTAAAAATAGTTCATCCACTCTTTTCTAACATTGGGATCAGAAGGAAAGCAATGCAAAGACTGTGTTTTTCCACAACTTGGCACTGCACAGAGTCTTGTTGTCTTCTGAGCCATCTTTATCGTTTGGTTTCTGCATAGACCTGCGTTCGCCTCTCGTTATTTACACTACAGTACATGCACAAATCAGTGGGCGGAGCTAAACAGGCAGTGATGTCGAAGCAGGCGTTGATCTTCTTCTGCGGAGGTGGGGTTTAGCCACACTATTATGTCATAGAGTGGCACAATCCACAATCTGTCGTTTTGGCAGACTGGCTTCAATATAAACTGTTTTTAGACTAACAAGAAAGTTTTGAGTTCTGAAACTTACAGGATGTTTTTATAGTACAATGACCTCTTATATGTCAAAATATCAAGGTAATTTTGGTTTCTCAGTTCGTGACCCCTTTAAGTCAATAAATAACCGAAAACAAAAGCCTAGATTTTACTTATATAAAACTATAGTGTTTGGCTATACTGCTATACTGTTTTAATACCAACCTCTAATAGCAAACCACTTGCAATCAGTTTGGAAACTGTGGTTGAGATATAACCTCAGAACATTCTATAAAAACTCACTAAAAATGTTTCTGCTGATCTTGTAATTCTGGAATATCGCAGGAAACCTGTATCCTTGTACGCATTTTGCATATTCATCCATCATCCTGTTTGGACTTTGCTGGATCAAGTTCTGAGAGATTTCTCACTTTCTCAAGTGCACAGACTAGACTTAATTTTTGCCAATGCCTATTATATCGCTCTGACCGCACCATTCAGATACACACACACACACACACACACACACACAACAGCACACAGTCAGACCAGGCGAAAAATCCAGCGAGAGCATCACGCCTCCTTATAGTGCCTCTATCTACCCTTTATGTATTTGTTCTATTCTTAAAACAAAACAAAAAAAAACAAAAAAAAAACGTAAGCTTCATGCGCCAACAAATCTTATATAATATAAACATTTCAGGCAAAACAAATGGTACACTGTTGCCTGGAGTTCAGATTGTTCAAGTATACAAGCATATTTTGCTCTTCATGCTGAACTTAATCCATTATTCACTACATCTACAGCCTTCAAAGAAACACAAGTAAGGCCATTTGATGTGGTTTGGAGGTGCTTCGCAAACACTACTCCAGTTTTACGCTCTACGGCAGCAAAATGTAGGGAGCTTAAGAAAGAGAGTGATATTTTGCAAAACAGTTGTGAATAATTCCATTTTTAGTAAAAGTCAGTCAGAAAAAGCTACAAATGCATGTGTAAAGCAAACGCAGACCTGTTAATCTATAAACCGAAATTCTGGCTTTGCCTCTGGCAACCTACACATCCTCATTGTCAAAAAATATGTTACCTAGGCAACAGGATCACGACAATAAGGCCATGCTGGGGTAGAAACAAACGTAGTGATAGCAGAGAGTGGAGGCTGGATCGGTGAGACACATTTACGTAATCAGAAACGCTTCTACTGTACTGATCCTCAGTGCCATCTCCACGGAAACACTCTAAAAAGCGCAGCTGCAGTTCCTTCTGTCCACTGCCGTGTACAAATCACATATGGAACATTTGGAATTTTCTGTTGTCCCTGAACATGGAGCCAGACAGATTTTGTAGTTCTCAAAATAGACATTGTGGTGAATTGTACGTCAGCTGCTATTTTTGGTAATCAACAAGAGATCTGATGCAGTACACAGCATTTTTGCATGCTTTCAAACAGTGTTATTATCATTACCTAAAACTAAAACCATGAGAAAACTATTTTCAGTACTGAAAAACAACATAAAAATTAACTGAAAAAAACGTTTTATTCATTTTATTTCAGCTATAGTATTTCTCAATTTTATTTAGCTTAACTTAATTTTTTCTTTCAAAAACACACATCAAAAACTTTAACATAAATTAAAATGGTAAGAGAAAATGTACATTTAACAAAAATTATAATCATACATAATAATGATGCTAAAATAACACTGCTTTCAACAAGAGATAGATTTTCAAATTCATGTTTGCCTCTATACTATTTTAATAATTTATTTATACATAATTTAAGCAGTTGGACATGATCTTTTATTATTATTTCTTAGAAAAAATATCAGTGAAAAAGCTTTTGTCTACCAAATCAAATTCCTGTCATGTAACCTGGAAATTATATCATAAAGAAATCCCATGTCAATAAATCGCTTAAAGTATTAAATAATGCAACCTTTTATGAAGGTTAGTTCAAAATATTTTTACATTTTTCAACATATTTCTATAATAGATATTTTAATTAAAAAATACCTTATCCCAGACAGCGGCAAGAAAAAGAACTGTCATCAAAAGTCAGAAATCAAACATTTCTCTTCAGATTCTTTCAAGATCAAATGACATGAGTTATGCTTTACTGTTATAGCTCAATATGATTACTGTACTGTATGTTAACAGTTCTATCTATTTTTGTTACACATAAGGAATTTTAGAAGGATCATCTGAGACCGTAACTGAGAACTCCATTAAAAGCTTTGAGCATCTAAGTAATAAAAAAAGAAAATATTCCTCTGGGTATAACAATGCCATTCTAGTGCAACTGTAGTACTGAAGTGTTTAGAGATATGTTTATGTAAGTAGCAATAGTCAGTCAGTTTTCATAAAAATCTTTATAGGACCTGCAGTGTTGTCTCTGATTAACCTTCCAATCTCAACACAGTTGAGCTGGAGAGACGGTGTAAACAGGACCGGTTCAAATCCTCTCCTCAACAGGGTGAGACTTTTGTGGTCGACCTACATTTCTCATGCCTAGAGGACAGCTTCCATCCAAAATCCAATTACAAGCAAACACTCCGATCATCCAGAGAGGACAGTGTATCGCAAAAATACATTTCATGGATCTGAGTCTATCGTGGATGTCATATGCAGATTTATCTGTTTAAAAATCAAAACGTGGCAAGATTTGAGAGACATGGTCGTGAATTGTAGCAAAGTCCCTTCGAGTTTAAGTCAGTTCACTCAGTGACCACAATGATAACGCAACATGGGCAGCAATACAATATGAAGGTGATCCAAGAGTCAAGGTTTAGCTGTTTAGCATGATTCAATAAAACCTCAATGACATATATTCTGTGAAATGTTTGCAAGCTACATGTAAGCAACAAATATTTCACTATATAAAACTAGATTAAGCAGCTAAGCAACTGCCAGTGAGATGAATGAGAATGCTAATGGATAACTTTCTCCAGGAACAATTTCTCCAAGAACAATTACATTTTAATAATTTTAATAAAATCTAAGACCAAAATGTTTTCCTTTTTTCCCCCCATTTCATTTTTTGGAAAATGGACTTGATAAGGCACAGTAATATATATATATATATATTTTAATACAGAAACATTTACACCAAAAATAAAAAAACTATTTTCCTGTGTTGTGTTGGAACAAGCAAAGCAAAATGAAGGTTCATAATTCAATAGTTACCTTGAAGTCTTAAAGGGGTCATAGGATGCTACATGCACTTTTAAAAGTTGTTTGAACTGAAATGTGTGTTGGCAGTGTATGTACACACCCACCCTATAATCATAAAAGTCCACCCAGTGTTTTTTTTTAATCTGGTTAAATGTTTTCCCCTTTCTCAAATTGAGCTGATCTCAGATGACTGTCTGTGTGACGTCACACAGATAGGCCCCTCCCACGATAGTTTGATTGACAGTAGTGTTTCAGCACAGACTGGACTGGTGTCTTACCTTAGACCCGCCCTGAGTGAGCTGTTATCAGTCCGCCATTGTTTCACCGCCGGAGCAGATGTAGACAAGAATGACTCCTAAGCGAATGAGGTGTTCTGTTGTTGGATGTAATAATGAACATAGCAGTCCTCATTTACTACTGACATCTGAGCCGCTGAACTTGCAGTGGATTACATTTGTTTCTGAAGGGAATGCGCCCCCAATCTACATAAATGCGTCTATGTTTGCGCGAATCATTCGTGATCCAGCCTCATCTACAGAAGAAGTGAGTATAATGTTTTGTAATGAATCTTTGCAAATTGCCTTTCGTAATAATGTGCTAATTAGCAAGTTTCACGATGAATGCGGCTAAAGTAAACAGTCTCTCTGAGAGCAGCTCGGAAGAGAGGGGCGGGGTCAGCAGAGCTCATTAACATTTAAAGGAAAATGCTACAAAAACGGCTTTATCTGAAAAGAGCTGTTTTTAACAGGGTAAAAAAGTATTTTTTTTTACACTACCATTGAGAAATTTTTACAGACTTTTCATTAAGACCCTAAAGAATCATATCAACTTGTGGAAAATGGGCATCCTATGACCCCTTTAAAAATAGCCAAACTAATTTGCTAATTAGTTTCTATTTATGTAACATTTCTGAAACCAGCATGTGTTTTCTTGTATTATTGCCAGCTGGAGTCAGTTAATGTACAGACTCCAAACTTTATTTTGCTGATAATTTCAGCATCACATCACATCCTAACCAGGCACAGAACAAGATACAAGTGATTCTGTCTAAAGCTTTTCTAGTGCAAAATACTGCACCACACAGCTGTACATTAAACATAAAAGAAGTTCCAACTGGTTCCAACTGGTTCTAATGGAACATCCATTAGAATGTTCAGCATTTTGGTCACAGACTCCAATTTTTTAGCTTTAGACTATGAATCTATCCAGTCTGAGGATATCAAACATGTTTGTCGGTAAGTGTATGATGCCTTACGTTTTAAAATCTCTTCAGATTTTAAAAGTTGTGTAGTGTATTCCAGCCTTAAGCTTACTGAAATCTTCAACAATATGCTTCTGTTCCGCTGCAGTTTCCTTCTGGGAATGCAAATCTATCAACATAAATAAAATTTGTTATGCAGTGTCAGAAAAATTGCATATCACAATTTGTTTTCTCAGAAGTAAATACCAGAACAACAACAAAACGTCCTCTAAAGTGCTTTGGGCTCTCGCTGTGGTGAGTGGGGTCGAGGCTTGGAGTCAAGAGTGAGCGTTGTGTTGGGTTATTTTGGTGTTTATAGTGTTTCATAAAGCCCTGGTGTGTAATTATTACAGAGGGCCATCTAAGTTATACATTACAGTTGTGAATTTCAAATTTCTGTTATTGGCTTCTATTTGCGCTGTTGTTTTAATGACCTTTTGTGTCTGACTTCACCCTCTCTTTCTCTAGCCCTCTCCAGATCACTCATCAAATAAAAACTTTTACGCCAGAAACTTTCCGTCTCACAGCCAGCTAAAGTTTCCAGCATCAGACAGCCTCAGCACTGTGTGGAACTCAATATTGGATTTTACGTTCAGCTCTGAGAAGCAGACCGTATACCTCAAAAATAATGATCACCATTTCATTTTTAATAGTTCTTTGACAATCTCTAGACGGGTGAGAAGACTCCATCATTGATTTAAACAAGCACTCTGTCTCTGTATGGGTGTGGATAACTGTAGCTAAGTATAAAATGGCTTTCTGCACTGCTGGCTAATGGCTTTACAAGCCTAAAATATTGAGCCATATTTCAAATGGAGAGTAATTTCTGATGTTATTGTGTGTAATTGGGAGAGGTGGTGGCTGGAGTCAGCACTAATACATTTGTTCCATCAATAGAAGCATTATGTTGCTGACAGACAGATACACACTTTTACAGAAGCTTCTGTATACAGTAACTATACTGAAGTTCACAGGTCAGAACATTGAATTCTATTCTTAACTGCCAGAAAAATTGTACAAGGTTCATGGTACAAGAGCTTGTCACACTTAAAAGGACAACTTTCTCTTTTTCTTAGGGTCTACTTGCTCCTAAAAGGTAACTTTTTGTACCTAATATGTACTGGAATTGAACAAGCTTCATTGTTGAACTTTGCAACACTGACAGTTAATAAATTGCGCTGAAAAATGACACTATTATCTTCTGTAGAGCTGCATTACAGATGAACATTAGCAATATTATTTGCTGTTAATTAACGTGAAGCTGCTTTGAAACAATCTGTACTTTATCCATATACTATCCCAGGTGAAAAAGAAATATATTTAAATTGTGCTTTTTCAGACATACTTACTATATTTAAATTATACTATACTAAGTGCATATTAAATGTATTATTTTGAAACAACACTTTTTATAAATACATTAAAAGTATGCTTCTGTTTAGCATATTTCTTAGAAGTATAACTAAGCATATATTTACTACAAAAGTATTTCTAGTATACTTTTTAGAAATATATTGAAATGCAATTCAATATATTTTTATTGCACTTCGTTATTAACATAGTATTTCTACTATACTTTTTAGAAATATACTAATAGTGTGCTTGTGTTTAGCATATTCCTTAAAAGTGTAACTTAGCATATATTTATTACCAAAGTATTTCTAGTATACTTTTTATAAATACATTAAAAGTATGCTTCTGTTTAGCATATTTCTTAGAAGTATAACTAAGCATATATTTAATACAAAAGTACTTCTAGTATACTTTTTAGAAATATATTAAAATGCAATTCAACATATTTTTTATTGCACTTCAAATAAACATGTTGGGAATACAAATGTATTATAAACATACTACTTGAATTTCAAGTATATTTTTAATACATTTAATACTCCGTCTTTTTCACCTGGGATATGCAGTGATGCAAGAACATAATGACATTTTAAAGAAAAATAGGAAGAAACGCAAGGATTTTCTGAAACCTAGAAGTTAATTTGCCTACAACAGCAGTCCTCGGCGATCATACATATTTTATTCACTCAAATAAATGCATAGTATTTTTTAAGAATTTAAAAGTGCAAAATTGTTAAAATTATGAGCTAATTTATGCCTTACTGTAACTGTGCTGATTGCTTTGGTTTAAAAAAGGTACAAGATGAAATTATTTTCTGTGATTATCAGCTAATGTATGTTGTCAATAGAGCCTATGTTGTACTGAATACAAAACATTGATTTGATTTTTCCAATAAGCTTCAAATTTTTAAAGCTGTTCATTTCAGTTTTAACTGGATGTTGTATGTCATGTACGCATCTTGGTCTCTACTCATATGGGCATTGGTCTCTGTGAACAAAACTACATACTGATGTAGGAGCAGATCCTTCCTTAGACATACAATTTCAATAACATGCCAGCAAATGCTATGACCTTGCGACCTTGTTTACAGCCCAATCCCGTTTATGGGAGGTGTACGATCAAATATAGAGAGACAGAAACTGAGCAAAATACAGCATGATGCTGTCTATCTAGAAGATATGATGGGTTACAGCAGCTCTCCATGTGAGTGTCACACTGGATTTCTCATGAGTCCATGGCTGCCTCATAGATTTCGACACCAACTGCCTCTATTCCGCATAAATTCTGATTCCCATCAGCTACAGCAGGAGTTTGGCCTCTGTTCATCATAAATTGTAAATAAAAAGTGTTCCATAATGCTCATGAACTTAAGGAACTGGGTCAGATGTGATGAAAAGAATGTCTTCTGCTGTTCGGCCCTGTTTGTTTATAGAATGTCAGCATCATTGTGTTGTATGCATCTAAATACTGTGTTGGCACTTTGAGTGCCTCTGGGTTCTTTCCATCCAATAATGCGGATTACACAGGTAGCACACACATGAGTGTTGGCATCTGCTGGAGGTGCACTGCTTCAATGGCACAATATGATCACAGCGCCTCCAACACAATATCTGCTATGACAAAACACAAGCCACTGAATATAAAATACAGCAAAATCTATTACTTTAAATACAGTTAGCAATACATTTTGGTGTGCAATTATTCTAGAAAAAAAATGAATAAAAGATATTAATTGAATTATTTGGGAAAAAACTGTTTACTTTTTATTAGTGTGTTTAATTCAATGTGTTGTCATTTTCTGTAATGATTTGTGAAATTTAAAAGATATTTTGGAGAGAAAAGTTTTAGTAAAAGTAAAAAAGTAAATCTTAAACCGTTTTTCAGTGCATATATTGTAAAATATAACTTGAAAGCAGCTTACAACAAAAACACATCTTTAATGAATAGCAGGCACAAAATTAAAATAAAATAATTGTTTTACAAAATTCTAAGTCTTCATGCAAAACCTTTTATAAATATTTCTATAATGAAATATTGTAAAACACATAAAACACAAAAATAATTATTAAATTAAACAGAAACAAAATTCAATGGAAAAATATGATGGATAATTATCAATTTATTTATATTTGAAAAAAAATGGCTATTTGGATATGTAAAGTAATATAAATGTAGATTTTTGAATAATAAAAAAATAAAAATTAAATCAATGCCCTAAAAAAAAGTTGTTTTTTTTTCAGATGTAAAAGTACACTCTTAAATATAAAGGTGCTTCATGATGCCAGAGAAGAACCTTTTTGTCTAAATGGTTCCATAAAGAACCTCTAACATCTGAAGAACCTTTCTGTTTCACAAAAGGTTCTTTGTAGCAAAAGAAGGTTCTTCAGATTATAAAAAGGTAAGAAAGAGATGGTTCTTTAAAGAACCTTTGACTGAATGGTTCTTTGTGGAACCAAAAAACATGGTTATTCTATGGCATCGCTGTGAAGAACCTTTTAAGCACCTTTATTTTTAAGAGTGTAGCTTTTGGGGGGGGGGGACTGTAGCACAAACTGTAGCTGATTTATTGATTATTGTGAAAAATGCATGTACCTCTTTCCTTTGATATCACAGATGCCAAAAGCCTTCATGTCCAGACTTTATGATTTATTCATTCTTTAAAAAATGGCTGTGTAAGCACAGTAGATCATAGTAACAGCAATACATTTTATAAAAGCTTTCCTTACTAAAATTACTACCCAATATGCATATTCACAGACTGACTTTGTTTATAGACAGATTCCTTTCAGTAAGTGCCATATACCCACCAGCCAGGCTCTGAACTGGCAGCATAACAAACCAAATAAATCAGAGGCAGTGGAAGAGGTGGGGGGATGACCAAGGGCACTTTGTAATGACTTCAACCAAAGCAAGAGGACTGACGACAGTTAGTGGCATGCTTCCTCACATTTCAGGGGTTTATATATGGGGAGGGTGACAGATACTAGAAGGGATTCTCAGAGGGCAAAGGAATATTCAAGCCCGGAGGAGATCTGCTGTCTTAATCCCATATGAAAGTTAGAAACAGTGTGACATCCAAGCTTTATATTTCCAACTCACATCAGTTCATTTTCAGTGATGAACTTTGCAGTCTGGTGACTGACCTACATTTTGAGCATTTCAAGCAATGTGCACATAGCTGCAGTTTCTGAAAAATTGTCATTTACTGATAACTTTATCACTGCTTTTAACATTTTTTTGTTCTATTTTAAACTTGGCACAAGAAAACAAAACACTCTGCATTTCAATAGTAATACAGACCCGTAGGATCATCCCTGAGAGGAACCCTGAATTCAGGCCAAAATTCAACACTTCTACAACAATTTCCTCTGATAATTAGTTTCATAACAATGTTAACATAAGGAGAATATGTGCTAAAGTGTATGGCTTGCAAATATGCTCTCTGTTACATGATTAAAAGTGTTAAAGGGTTAGTTCACCCAAAAATGAAAATTCTGTTATTAATTACTCACCCACATATCGTTCCAAACCCGTAAGACCTCCGTTCATCTTCGGAACACAAATTAAGATATTTTTTATGGAATCTGAGAGCTCTCTGACCATCCATAGACAGTAAGTGCCCTTACACGATCAAGGTCCAGAAACATAGCAAGGAGATCGGTAAAATAATCAATGTGACATCAGGGGTTCAACCGTAATTTTACGAAGCTACGAGAATCTACTACGTCACCTCCGCGTCACCCTGGCGCCATTTTGGAGAATATCCACTGAACGCAAACAGCGTATGCTGTTCTGTGTCAGCTGTGGCACGTGGATATGTTTCTGGACGTTGATCGTGTAAGGACCCTTGCTGTCTATGGGAGGATCAGAGAGCTCTCGGATTCCATCAAAAATACCTTCATTTGTGTTCCAAAGATGAACAGAGGTCTTACGGGTTTGGAACAACATGAGGGTGAGTAATTAATGACAGAATTTTCCTTTTTGGGTGAACTAACCCTTTAAATTAATGAGTTTGAAATAAATAAAAGCCCATTAAAATTCACACAAAAATCAAAGGGAATGTTCTGCAATTCACATTGCTGTTTGGAGTTTAATTTAATATCAATGTTAAAGGACTATTAAAGAAAAATATGTAAAGTGCTTGATTACAAAAATGTGCCTTAAATGTTTCCTAAGGTGAAACTTTTATGCTTTGGCAGCACCATGAAAGATATTTAATCCTTATAGCTATTTTTACTGGGAAGAAAGGAGTATATTTTCGATCACGGCAGCCGTAATTCACTGAATGATGAAAAAATGAAAGTTAGAAGACTCATATTTTAGCCGGAAAAAACAGGTTGAAGTTAGAACGTCTTAATGATTGATTTGTTTCATACAAACATTCAGCTTATCACTCCAAAAGATGTTAATTGATGGACTGGAGTGGTGTTGATTATTTGTAGATTATTGTGATGTTTTTATCAGCTATTTGTACTCTCATTCTGACGGCACCCATTCACTGTAGAGGACCCATTGGTGAGCAAGTGATGTAATGCTAAATTTCTCCAAATCTGTCCTGATGAAAAAACAAACTCATCTCTCCATCTTTGATGGCCTGAAGATGAGTACATTTTCAACTCATTTTCATTTTTGGGTTAACAATTCCTTTAAAATTAGCCATAAATCCAGACACGCTGCCCCTGATTACAGTATGCTAGATTGCAACAGTCAACTGTATCACAACCAAGCACTCAAAACTGGCCTGCAAATTAAATTGTTGGGGTGTTTGCATAATTCCTTTAGTGGATTGTGTGCTAAAATAACGCAGACAATGCAGACAGTTAACAATGCTATCATCAGCACAATTCATTCTTAATTAATTCCCCATTTTGTGTCTTGCACATTTTAGTATTTCACTTTGTAAACACATTATGTAACATCATTTTGCTTATGTCAGCAAGACATAGAGAGATTATGAGCTACATTATCAAGTTATCATTCAACAAACCTGCAGGGATTCAGGTTTGAAACTCTGATTTGAATGCGCGTGTTTTTTCAGAACATATCATTATATGCATGACTCAACAGACTTCTAATGAGCGACCAGAGTAACCACTGGAACAAAAGGACCCATACTCGCACTGACAGTACTTCATCCCCTTGGCATTATTGTTAAATGAACAGAAAAGGAAGGTAATGTCAGAGCACAGGATGGCATATGAGAAAGCAGCACTTTTATTTGCATTTCATATGGCTAATCAGAACACCATGACATTTTGCTGCTGTCTGCATTCGTTTTTGCATTTTGCCACAGGGTAGGTAAACTGCTCACTTCCAGGATGATCTAAGTCCTTGTTAGGGTGTGCAAAAGTGCATATTTTCGCAAAGCAACTGCCTGAATGACTAGTTGACTACTCGGATTGTCTGTAGATTGTTTTCTGTGTTCACCAGACCTTAATCAAATGCATTTCTTAGGAGTCATTTCAATATGAATTCGCATGATAGGAGAGTTTTGCACGTATGTGAAAAAGCTCCCCATGCAGATTTCACACAAAACAAAAACAAAACACCACAGACTGCTTCAAATCCATTGCTCATACATGTTTGTGCTGTTGTTTTCCCTCTAAAGTCATGTCACTTCCTGGATGATGATGTCATTAAGGTCTTTAGTTAAAGGATACTGCAAAAATAGTTTTAAATTAAAAAAAAAACTAAAAATGTAATTTGTGACAATGTGATAAAATATAAAAGATACTAAAATAATCTTTAAAAATTGTGAGTTTTTTTATCTAGTATATTGCAACATGCATGATCAGAACAAGAAAATGTGCTGCATAGTAGGCATCACTAGCTACAGTATTTCAGAGCCTATTTGAAATGGGAACCTGCAGTGATTTCAACATGCTAGTCAATAACAGCCATTGATTTACAAAGCGCTGTGTCTCTGAAGTCACCCATCAATGTTAGACAGCTTCAGGCAGTTAAATGCAAAATGTGTTGGTTTATCTTTAGATTTAATAACCTATGTTATACATTAGCTTGAATAATAAGAAACATCTGCAGCAATTTTGAAAGTTGGTGCCATCATGCATCACCAATGGCATCTTAAAGGGGTCATATGATGCTATTTTAAAGATCATTATTTTGTGTATTTGGTGTAACAGAATATGTTGACATGCTTTAATGTTCAAAAAACACATTATTTTTTAAATACTGTACATTATTGTAGGTCCTCTATGCCACGCCTCTCTCAAACACGTGGTTTTCAACAAAGCCCCCTCCTTTGACAAGCGCAGTCTGCTCTGATTGGCCAGCTGACCCAGTGCATTGTGATTGGCCGAACACCACAAGCACGCATCGGAAATGTAACGCCCCTTACCATAATCGCGAGCTTCAGCTTTCAAAGTAAATATCAAGACAGTTAATAATGTCGTTATTTTTACCATCAGTTCAAGCCCGAAAGGGCAACAGAGTCGCGTGACAGACACAGTGATGATGCAGTACACAAGCCGCGGTTAAGACAGCTGACATGCTATGATTTC
>NW_015557099.1:740397-744059 GCF_001515605.1 Sinocyclocheilus anshuiensis | reverse complement strand
ACTTTTATAAAGAATATCTCTTTGGATTTGAGACTTTAGTCTTTGCAACTTTACAGATCTTCTTTATGCACGAAGAGCTTGTAACACTCCAAAGAGAAAGGACAACTTGAAATCGCATCATATGACCCCTTTAAACAGTTAATGATCAATATGATGAGGCTAGCTAAATAATGCATGTTTTTATTTTTATTTATTTATTCAGACTCATTCACGAGTGTGAAAGCTGTATAGCCTACAAAAGGCTTTTCGCACTTGAAATATTTAACCCTGGGTCATTCTAAACCCAGTGTAAATAGAATCCAGGGTTATTTTGTCACATATAGCTCACTCAGAGCGGGTCTGTGATAAAACACCAGTGTCAATCAACAATCGTGGGAGGGGCCTTGGCTTGTGTGACGTCACATTGCCAAGAATCTGAGAACAGCTTGTTCTCAGACAGTGCTTAGGACTTACAGGGATTTAAAAAATAGCACTGGGTGGATGTGTACACACACTGCCAACACACATCTATGTTCAAACACCATGTAAAAGTGAATTTAGCATAATAGGTGTCCTTTAACACTGCGTTTAAAGCTGGGGTAGGCACTTTCTGTGCTATAGTGTCATATAGCGGAACTACAAAAATAAAGCATGTTTTCAAACAACCTTTGGCCATGCCCCTTTCGAGCGTCACTCCTCCCCCAACTTAAACATCACAAACACAGCTACACGTAATAGTAGGCTAGGCCACTTTCAATAACAGGTCCAACAAATTAGGAATACTTTTAGCTTGAAGTTTAGCTTACCTGTCGAAAAGGAACTTTGTCGTATCGTATCGTAAAATTACAAATCCTGTCCTTGTCCTTAGCCAAATTGGATCTACAACTTTCATAGTTTTGTTATGCTAAAAACTGTTATTTAGAAAAAAAAACTCCATCAATAACAAGTTTAAGTTGTTATCATTCACATCAATTGATTAAAAACATGAAATTATACATAAATACTAAAATACATAAAAAATAAATACTACTTTACAACTGTCCCCATGTTTTCGGTCAGTCCTGTCACGTTTACATAAAACTCAAAATAAAATGTGTGCAATAAGCCTTTAAGGGTATGACTCAGAGGAAGTGACATAATTTGACCGAGGTGAAGCTGCCACTGATCAAGGGTGAGTTCTGTCATTGAATTGTATGAATTTAAGATTGGTTTGTGTGAGATTGGAGAGTGCGAGCTAAAGGGTCAGGCCCTGTCATGGTAAAACATCCCAGAAAATAATGAAAATGTTTTAAATCCAAAACATGTCTAAAAAGGTTACTGAAATTCCTTGATTGCATGTTTTTTTTTATGCTAGCATGCTGAGTAATAGCGGTTTAAAATGGCTGACCGTCAGGCCCTGTCACATCAGGCCCTGTCACATCCCTGTGTGACAGGGCCTGACAGTCCTGTGATACAGCCTTACAAATTAATGGCATTGTTATTTTTTATTACCTTTATTGCATATAATATGTATTTAAAGCATGCCATAGTAAAACATTATTTGAATAACGAGACATTACGCTGTAAATTTGAAGCTTTTTAACAATTTTAACAAGATTTTTATTAGTGGAAATGTACGTTTCTGGTAGAATGTCCCATATACTGTACAACGCCGCATGCATTCACTTCAGTGTTAACTCAGCGGTAGAGTTACTCTCACGGGACACTGCACTTATTCGCAATCACAAAAGTACATTATTTGCGTGTGTTTTAAAGCCTTGCCGGTTAAACGTTTCATTCACGTGCTGTTCTGACTTCTGAGCACATACACCCGAAGCACACGCATTTAAAAGCCTGTCAAACAGCACCTGATTACTGAACTAAGTTATCTTTTGCGCTAATACTGTCAAAACACACAAGGTTTACATATAGACTCAGTTGGTTATGTCTAAATGAAAGTAAACAGTTGAGAAAAACGGATACTTGCCTGTATAATGACACGTGCAGCTCTTAAAGGGACAGTACTAAACATGCTGCCACTTGTCATTAAAGGGATAGTTCACCCAAAAATTTATTTTCTGTCATTATTTACTCTCACATGTTGTCCCATCCCAAACCTGTATTAATTTCTTTCTTGTGCTGAACACAGAAGAAGATATTTTGAAGAATGTGGGTAACCAAACAGTTGCTGGTCCACATTGAATTTGATAGCAGGAAAAAAATACTATGGAAGTTACTGTGGACCAGCAACTGTTTGGTTACCCACATTCTTCAAAATAGCAGTTATGTTCAGCAGAAGAAAGAAACTCATTCAGGTTTAAAACAACTTTTGAGTGAGTAAATCATGGTAGTATAAAAATAAAACATATGACAGAATTGACAGACAGATGACAGAATTTTTATTTTTGGGTGAACTATTCCTTTAATTTTAATAAAACAACAAAACGCAAAGAGAAAAAACACTAACTCATGACTGAAGAACTTTACAGTTGCTTTAGGAATCAGTCTATATAGTGTTTTATTTTTATATTTGTTCATTAAATTTCTTGAATGCTCCTGCTAAAGACACCTATACCTGAAAATAAAGCACTGTTTGTTTTATTTGTATATTATGTGAATTTGCAATGTGTATCTTTGTTCTTATTTTTTAATAACTAAGATAAAAATGACAAAGATTTTTATCTTCGCCCACTTTGGCCTAAATATCCGCCATTCTTTTTTATATTTTGTTACCTTGAAAGTCTTTGTCTATATAATAGGGAAATTAGTTTGGCTGTAATGCTCAGACAAAATAGTAAAACCAACATGACAAAGAATCGTGATAAAATCGTGAATCGTGATATTTCTCAAAAAAAAATTGTCATTTTTTTTTTTTTTAAATATGATATTTTTGCCATATCGCTCACCCCTAATTTAATTAAACATTAAATTCCTCAATCTTGTAAAAACACTGCCAAGTTCACCCTTGTTGTACCCTGTTGTCTGTCTCTGTGTATTTTGGCAAGTCTTCGAATTTCACTTGCAATTCTGTAACAGAATCTTCTGAATTTATTTTCCAAACCGGATAAACACCCTCTTGCTCAGCCTGCTACAGTAGCCACGCCCCAAATATTGACTGCGTGGATGTATGCAAATAAGTTAACAGGCAGGTAGGTCTTAAGTTGCACCGGGATATTTGTAGCAATAGCCAAAAATACATTGAAGCCTATGGGTCAAAATTATCGATTTTTCTTTTATGCTAAAAATCATTAGGATATTAAAGTCCCCATGAAATCAAAATTAAAGTTTTTTGGGTGTTAGTATCAATATGTTAGTCTTAAGGTTATCTATAAGGCAGTGTGCTCCAAAACAGTGACAAAATTCGCATTTAGAAGATATAAGCATTCAAAGCTTGCAGTTCGTCACTTCCGCCAAAACGGCTCAACGATTTTTTTGACGTCACATCATACTTCAGCTTCTCATCAAACTTTCTGTCCAATCAAATGCTCTCTAGAATCCAAAGCGCCCGCCCCCTACACTATAAAATAGACGCTGAAGCCGCGGCTGAAATCAGTCACTTGTCCACAGAATTAGTATTTTCTGTACAGTGAATGGCACGTAGTGCACTATATAGGGGACAGGGAACGATTCCAACAGTGTAAATATGCTTTCCATTGAGGAAAAAAAAGTCTGGTTTCGCACTGTGTCACGCTAACCACCGCACC
>NW_015557099.1:740046-740220 GCF_001515605.1 Sinocyclocheilus anshuiensis | reverse complement strand
TGATCAGAGAAACAACAAACAACAAGCGCTACTCTACACTGCCCAAAACTCGCGTTTGAATCATCAATCAAATTATTTAAATATAAAAATCGTACTTACAGTCTGTGAATCAGAATAGCCGGCATTGTAGTCTACTCTCCCAGGATCAGGAAACAGTCCTCCATAAAATGTGCT
>NW_015557099.1:731503-739115 GCF_001515605.1 Sinocyclocheilus anshuiensis | reverse complement strand
TCTCTTTGGATTTGAGACTTTAGTCTTTGCAACTTTACAGATCTTCTTTATGCACCAAGAGCTTGTAACACTTCAAAGAGAAAGGAAAAATTGAAATCGCATCATATGACCCCTTTAAAGGCGATTTTCTCATTATTTAGATTTTTTTTTACACCCTCAGATTCCAGATTTTCAAATAGTTGTATCCCGGCCAAATGTTGTCCTATCCTAACAAACCATACATCAATGGAAAGCTTATTTATTCAGCTGTCAGATGATGTATAAATCTCAATTTCTGTGTGGTGTTGTGGTCCAGGCAGGGTCACAAATGTTTCTGGAAAAAAAATGCCATAGCCTGGATTATTGTTGTTCATAGTTCTAAACCGAGCTTTTAACCCTGGGTAGAGGAACGTTTCACACACTAGAAGCGGGGTTAGCACCATTTTTTACCGAGTTATGAAACCCTGCTCCAGAGCAAATTTAGCACCGCTTTTGTGTAACAACAGACATCCAATGGCATGCATCGTAATCATGTTTGGTCATTTGGAGGAAAAATACACGAATTAAAGTGAAGATTAGATGGTTTTATTCTTACTTATACATGCAGTCCACCGATAAGAAAATACAATGCATTAATATAGCTGTTCTCAATGCTGCGTTTATCTAATTAATGACATTTACACAGCAAATATGCCAATAGTAATGTTAACCAGGGGTTTAGGAATGTACAGTGTGAAACGTGATGCAATGTAACCCAGTAGTTATTCCGATTGTATGGGGTTAACTATTTCAGGTGCGCAAGGCTTGGGAAAATGCAGCAAAATATCACTAAGCTAAAACTCTCTGTTTATATTTTCTCTCTTTCCTCCACTGCTCATAAGAGACCTCTTCAATCAAAAAATATTCTCTCCAGCATCTGATATGTAATTGAATTTTGGAGGTAAATGATAAACTATGAAGGTGCACAGCTTGTTCATTTTACCTATGTTCCTGGAAATAGAAATCTATAAAGTATGTAAAAAAAAAACAAAAAAAAACTTTGACGTCATTACTGAACTCATGCATAAAAGTATTCATGCTTATGAGAAGCATGCTGACGGGATTATATAATATAATTCTTGACTGGTACAGAACCAATAGTACCCATGCAACTCTTCCAGCTTCAGTTTGATGCCCACAAGAGCCCTCATCTCCCTCTGCAAACCCACAGGGGTCAGGTGTGTGTGTGTGTGTGTGTGTGTGTGTGTGTGTGTGTGTGTGAGAGTGAGGGGTACTTGACAGGTGGCAGCGCAGCCAGCTACCCATATTAAATATGGATGTGAATGTGAAGAGCGAACTTGTTGGTGTGATATTGCAGCAAACCCATCACATAGGCAAGAGTACCGCTGTTGTTTTCCCAGCAGTCATAGACTGTGTCAGTGGGGTCGAGATAGAACATTGGTTATATGGGCTTAAAAACAGCATGGTCTGTTTGAGTGAAGGAACAACACTGACTTATTTTAAGATGATTAGAGCACACAGTAAAGATCACGCTACACATAATCACATGTTATTATGAGATTGTGTAGATTGTATTTGCAAAAGAGAGTGGCTTCTTTAGATCTGTACTAACAAACACCTTTTGGAAGAAAAAGAAAAGGCATTTTTAGATATGACATCTGTGTGTTTATTAAGTGAATAGTTCTAACAAAAATTTTATTTGTGAATTATATAGTGTATGAGCTTTAAGGAAGCATTTTATGATACTTCTGTGTAGCTTTTACTTTTGTAAAGTTTGAAATCTGTAGTCCCCTTCCATTGCATGGCATTTAGACATAGACATAATATGGAATTTTCAAGTTTCTTCTGTGTGTTCTGTGTTCTTGTGTTCTGGAGTTACATTAAAATCAGTTGTTTGGACTCTCATTCCGACGGCACCCATTCACTGCAGAGGATCCGTAGGTGAACAAGTGATGTAATGCTAAATTTCTTCAAATCTGTTGCAATGAAGAAACAAAGTCATCTACATCTTGGATGGCCTGAGGGTGAGTACATTTTCAGCAAATTTTATTTTTGGGCCCAACTGTTCATTCTGCTTGTCTAAATGTCATTAGTTAAATGATGTGTGTAAACAAAGTGCTTTTGTGTTTAGAACTAAACCTTTAAGACCTCTGTAGGTGTTGACGTTAAATGTTTGGCATTGGTAATGGTCAGAGGAAGTTTATCAGTTTGCAGCTATTTATATAGGCTACTGAAATTATGCTTCTGCTTTTAAGAACAGTAAAAACCCAGTTCTTTTAACCTTTCTAAGTTGTTGAATATTGGACAGATTACATAAACCTCAAGCCAGAAAACATCTTTTCAGCCAGGTGGTTATGCTGTACGCCGTTGTCTTGTGTCCTTGTATTTATAACGCGATCCAGTAGTGAATGGCTGCAGACTTAATTTGGCACAAATGATCAAGCCAAGCTGCATCAGCAAATAATTGATAATAGTTCGTTTCTCAGAATTTAACACTAAATAAATAAATAAATACATGACAAAGAAATCTGGATTTGCTTTCAAATTATTTTTACAATCTTGTATATTATCTTAAAGCTTCTGTTAAGAAAACAAACTTATTCCACTAATATGAATTAGTGTTATTCTCCAAGGTCATTTATAGTCTACTTGCAGTGTTGCCATAGACGGTGGTGAATTGGAAATATCTCTCTGCTGGTTTCCTCCGCTCTCCCTTTTGACCTATAAGAATCAAGTATTCCAGGGAACTGTGAAAAGCAGAAATGTTGTAAACAAAAAAAAAGGAACAAAAATCATACAAACCTTAAATATGCAGAAAATTGATAAGCATCCATAAAATATATTATATAACATACACATGTATGTAAATACAGTATTTATATTTATACAATTGTACGGAACAATGTGCACATCTGTATGTCTAAGTCTTCTGCTTCTAGATATACAGTATATTACTTTTGTCTTTTTTAAAATTCTACTTATTTAATTTTTTTTATTGCATTGTATATGTATGTAAGCTACTGTAAACCATAACAAATTCAAAATGTTTGTGCACATTTAGCAAATAAAGTTAATTTAACATCTGGTTCTGATTCTGTAGAAAGAAACAAAAAGGAACAGACTGAATTGTATGAATGTATGAGTGAATAACAACTTGATTTTATAAATGCATTGAGGCGACATCTCTTGAGATGTGTTTTAACCAGTGAGCATATTGTGTACTCGCTATATAGCATCACAAAACAATTAATTCCTTTGTATATTTATTGAAGCCAGATCTGTCAGATTTCAATCTGAAAAGAACCGAACTGCACTGATGACAGTGACAAGAACTACAGTACCTGCGATATTTCACATTTCTGTGTTATAAACACCCACACAAACACACATTAAAATGAAGTCTCCTATTCCAAAACAACCTTTAGTAACCTCGAGAGATCTCCCCCTTTCCACCCACTGACACCAGATCCAGCCGACTGGCCAAGACAACGATTTCCTGCCACTCCAGCTCTTCATCACACCCTAAGAGAGGTGCTAATGCCCCTCTAGATACTGATAAATCTGAGACTGTGATGAGTTCTAATGTCTCATTTCATCTCTAGCAATGACTGCCAGTCAAAAGCTTAAAGACGCAGGATTTACCATATTTAAACTGATGGAAGCGAGTGCCTTATCTACATGATGTTCCAAGACATTTTAGGTTTTTCTAATGTCTCTGCATTAAGAATGATATACGTAGGGTTCAAAAGTCCACCAAATACTAAGAAATACAGAAAGTCCTTACATAATATATGAAAATGACATACCCGTGTGAATAAATAATTTCACTACTTGCTACTAAATATTCATTGAGATCGATTTCGCCGATTAGATTTTGTTCCATTAATGCATTCATGTAATATTCAGTAGTCATGACAAGCTACATCAGTCAAATTGCTGCTTGGTGGTTGTCTACCAAATGCATGAATGTAATGTCAGACTTGGTGTCCAGAATTGTTCAGAAATGCTTGTCAATTGTCTTGTTATATTTGGTTTTGGAGAGAAGAAAAGATGTTTGTGATTATTTCAGGATTGAGAATAATAAGTTTATTTCTGCAATTCAAATGTGTGTAGATTCAAATGAGACTCTCTGTAGATGCGCTTTGGGAGGTGATGCAAATCACTCTCACACAACTGGGCTTGACAATCAGATCGTCTTCTCTATAGTGTCCTCATGCATTGCAAATACAATAACTGCTACCATTCTGTTTCTGAATCAGTTTTGTATTGTGACTGGCTGATGAATTTGAGCATGTAAGAGGTATGTTGAGGTATATGAATGTGCTCTAAATATTAATGTTCAAAAAAGCACACTACCATAATATTATTATTTCTGTATTGTATACTGGGTAAAATATCAGATTTTAAGTATTGTGTCTCACAATGCAGTGTGTTTAACTTGACACTCTAATTTCAGTGGGCAGAATAAACACACTGTTTTTAGTATATATACAGTGGGTACGGAAAGTATTCAGACCCCCTTACATTTTTCACTCTTTGTTATATTGCAGCCATTTGCTAAAATCATTTAAGTTAATTTTTTTTCCTCATTAATGTACACACAGCACCCCATATTGACAGAAAAACACAGAATCGTTGACATTTTTGCAGATTTATTAAAAAAGAAAAACTGAAATATCACATGGTCCTAAGTATTCAGACCCTTTGCTCAGTATTTAGTAGAAGCACCCTTTTGATCTAATACAGCCATGAGTCCTTTTGGGAAAGATGCAACAAGTTTTTCACACCTGGATTTGGGGATCCTCTGCCATTCCTCCTTGCAGATCCTCTCCAGTTCTGTCAGGTTGGATGGTCCGTACCCTCTGTATATATATATATATATATATATATATATATATATATATATGTGTATGTATGTATGTATTCAATATGTAGTGTAGTGTGGTGTATTGTAAACACAGAACTTGAGGTAGTGCTGCCTGTGAGCCAAAATATGGTTTGGTGATGATTTCCCAAAGGTTTACCACTATTCATTCCTAAGATTGTCTTGATTATTTTTTTATTGAAATCTAGATCGCCCATCACATTTTATTAACATGCTCAAAAACCTGTTTGCAGCTGATTTTCAGGCAGGTCTTTGAAAACATTTTCTTATTTTTTAGAGGGGGGAAAATTCTGACTCAGCCTGCAAACAAGATTGGTTTTATGGAACAAATTGTTTTCAAATGATGCTGATTCAATCCAAATTGAACCTGTTTTTGCAGTCATTGTTGCCTATTGAATTGCTCATGTGCTCCAAGACCGTAACTGTACTTGCACACACATTTCACTTATCTGTGTAAAAGTGATATGATGTTTACAGCAATATTATATAGTGTTATCATTCCAGAATATAAATATAGAAATAAACCCACTGGATATCATGATATGTACATATACCTGTATATATATTCCCCTTCTATCTCCTCTCTAAGAAAAAGAAAGTAAATTATTGATAGCTTCCATTAAACATGCAGGATGCATCTACAGGAGGGAAGGTTTTTTTTTTGTTTTTTTTTTGAGGAGCTGACAGAAGGTTTTTTTCAGCCTTTACTTCTCCCAGCACCTGTAGAACTTTTGTTTTGGAGTTCAGTAATGAGTGAGTCAGAGCAACACTGCTGGAACGGATCCCTACGGATCATAACCCAAACCTGGACGTGTTTTCAAGCTCTCACACATGTCGGAACGTCTTTGATTCTCTCCTCCTGCCTCTGTCTTTCTCAGTTTGCTCTGGAGCTGTCTTTCTCTAGAACACAACAACCGAAACCAAATTTCTCTCTCTCCTCTTGTTTTTGACTCACTAGCCTCATCGATCTCTCTTTCTAACTCCAGCAGCATAAATCTATCATGTCAGCTAATTTAATCAGAGTTGATTTCAATCTTGTACAATTAAAATCCATCATTAGAATGAAGCATGTATCATCACACAAGCAAAGCATGTGACATTAATGACTCAAATTATGAGCTCTGTTACAAAACTTAGTGAGCTGCCTATCTAGAAAGCATTTTACGGAGCTTACACCACTGCAAATAACAACACATTCTTAAAGGAAGTTCACCAAAAATGAAAATTAGCTGAAGATTTACTCACCCTCATGCCATCCAAGAGAAATTTAGCTTTACATCATTTGCTTACCGATGGATCCAAACATGAGAATGAGATTCCAAACAGCTGTTAAAAACATCACAATAATCTGCATGAATCCAGTTCATTAATTAAAGTCTTGTAAAGTGAAAAGCTGCATGATTGTAACAAACAAATCCATCATTATGTCATTATTATCATGTCTTTAGCTTCCAGATAAAATATGAGTCCTCTATCCATAATACTGCTTTCTCCAGTGAAATAATCTCATCTCTTGGATAGCCTGAGGGTGAATACATTTTCAGCATTTTTTTTTTCAGTAAAAAGAGCAAAAATTCTTACTTTTTCAGAATGTTTACAGAACAATATCTTAATATTTGCAATGTTTAATGTTTGCATTTCCAAGAAAAACAAGGTTTTAAAACAGTTACATAACATTCAGAAATTTCAAAGCCAAATGGGAAGATTCTTAAAACATTTTTGTTAGCTGGGTACTGAAAAAAATGATGTAAGATAATTATGATAATTAAGATAATTAGGGGGAAGTCGTGGCCTAATGGTCAGAGAGTCGGACTCGTAACCCAAAGGTTGCGGGTTCGAGTCTCGTACCGGCAGGGATTGTAGGTGGGGGGAGTGAATGTACAGCACTCTCTCCCACCTTCAATACCATGACTGAGGTGCCCTTGAGCAAGGCACCGAACCCCTAACTGCTCCCCGGGCGCCGCAGCATAAATGGCTGCCCACTGCTCCGGGTGTGTGTTCACGGTGTGTGTGTTCACGGTGTGTGTGTTCACTGCTGTGTGTGTGCACTAAGGATGGGTTAAATGCAGAGCACTAATTCCTAGTATGGGTCACCATACTTGGCCACATGTCACTTCACTTCACTTCACTTATGACTTAAGATAAAGAGACAATATCATTTTAAAAACAGTTTAAAAATCACCCTATTGGCAATTTTATTAGCAATTGATTTTTGCAGGAATTGAGCAGTGCTAAAAACTGGTTGGTTTTCATTCCAGAATATAAATATAGAAATAAACCCACTGGATATCATGATATGTACATATGCCTGTATATATATTCCCCTTTATATATTTACTTTCTTTTGAATGAAAAATTGGTTTCATTCAAAAAAAAAAAAAAAAGGAGGCAGCAACATTATATCAGTTTTTAATGCTGTCTTAAAAGGTAAACAGCAAGGCAGTTCACTGGTTTTTGGAACAGAGCTGAAGTATGTGCTTTGTATGTTGGTATATCAGTAACTGACTGTGAGTGTGTGTTGAGAGCATGCAGATCTAAATCTGAGCTGTTAGAACATGATGAAAGGGTTCAAGGCTGCAGGTTGTGACTATGCGGTGAGAGCAGCCTGTGTCTACAGCTCACTATTCATCTCTGCTTACCCAGTAGGAAATTCTCTTTCTCTCACTCACTCACACACACACACACACACACACACACACACACACTCACTCTCACACACACACTCACACACACACACACACACTCACA
>NW_015557099.1:723595-730912 GCF_001515605.1 Sinocyclocheilus anshuiensis | reverse complement strand
TTCTCTCACACACTCACACACACACACACACACACACACACACACACACACACTTTTGACACTGGTGCAGATATGAGCTCACAATCAAAGGCTGCATCTTCTGGGAATTTACTTTGGTTCTTTTATCTTGTAACAGAGGAAGTGAGCGAGGGACATGGGAGGGAAAAACAATGTTATGATGTTTGTTTCCTCCTGTTTTATTTGTATTGGTTTCTGTTGTTGTAATAAGACTCACTACCTCTGAACGTATAGTACTTTGTGGCTTTTGTTAACTTGGATCTCTCTTTCTTTCTCTGCACGTCTCAGTCAGACAGTCATTGTCAGCCAACGAGTTTTGTAATTGCATAGAGAGTCATTTCAGTATTGCAGGTTTTATAGCCTAAATAGTCATAACAGAATATAATGCATAGTGACTAGGAGTCATTTATTAAAACTGTCATACAGTAACAAGACATGAACACACTAAAAAAAAAAAAACATTTTACTTTAAAAACAAATACTGGAATTTACACTGCATAATTACATAAAGGAATATTTTTCCAAACAATAAGAAAAAGCATCTCATTTAATATTTGCTCAATTATGAAAGGGCTTTTACTGACCCCTAGTGTTCATCTATAGCTCAAGCGCAAAGGTACCATTTGTGTTTTTGGGATGTTAAAATACTTATTTCTATCCCAGGTTAATATGCAGGGACAAATAATGTCAGTCATGTCGGAGTTATATTTTACTCCAAAAAATAATGTACAATTTTAATATTTCAATAAAATGTCAATATATAGACCTGTTGTCATTACATTAGAGCAAAAACTGATTTTAATATTTTAGTTTTCAAAAGTCCACCAAATACTAAAAATACAGAACTTCCTTACATAATATATGAAAATTACATATCCATGTGAATAAATAATTTCATTACTTGCAACTAAATACGTATTGAGATTGATTTTGCCAATTATAATATGTTCCATTAATGCATTAATGTATTATTCAGTATGACAAGCTACATTGGTCATATTGCTGGTTGGTGGTATTACCCAAGAATATTCAAGCACACAGTAAAACTGGCACCTTTGGCAAAATCAGATTTTATTTAGGAATGTGCGTCACAGATATCAAATTCTCACTCATTTCTACAGGCTCTATAACTGCAGCACAGTGATATATTCAGCTCAACACCTTTCAGCGCTGACTCATCCCAAACATTGTGCACTGAATCCTTTTTCTGTACAAGCATCTGATATAATCACGATACCAAGTATAGGCTCACTGATTACAAATATCTTCAAGTGGTGCAGACCAGGACTTTTCTGTATTTGATATTTGTAATATATATATATATATATATATATATATAATAAAATACAGAAAATTATTCACATAAAAAGTTATTGTCATAAATAAAATATACAACCTCTACAACTGAAATATATTCTAACGAGGGCAGTGCTTAAATGTGAAACATAAATGTGTGTTAACACTTTCAGTGCTGTCACTGTTGACTTGATTTCAAAGTTATGCACAGGTATCTCACAAAACTGAAAACTTCATGAACAGTAGATTTTTACTGGGAGTTTAATGCTTTGTGTTGGAAAATACTGCACATACAGTACAAGGTCAGAAGTATAGTAACTAAAAGCACAGCCATGAGACAGTACAGTAGTTTAGACTGTATTGACTGGCAAGTATCGTGTCTGTTATATGCAATACATAAAATGTCATATTAACTAAATATGAATAACTCAACTCAAAAGATTTAAATTTTTTTGTGGCATTCTGCCACATAATGGACTATGGACTTTGAAATGGAATACTTGTTGAAAATGTACTTACCCTTAAGACATCCAAGGCGTTGATGAGTTTGTTTCTTCATCAGAACAGATTTGGGAAAATTTAGCATCACTTGCTCACCAATGGATCCTCTGCAGTGAATGGGTGCCGTCAGAACAAGTCCAAACAGCTGATAAAAACATCACAATAATCCACATGACTCCAGTCCATGCTAACATCTTGTGAAGTGAAAAGCTGCATGTTTGTAAGAAATCCACCATTAAAGTGTTTGTACAGTGTTGTGATGTTTTTATCAACTGTTTTGTCTCATCTAAAACAGATAATAAAATAATCTCATCTACATCTTGAATGGTCTAAGAGTGAGTAAAGGGTGAACAATTTCTTTTAAAATAGTCCTGTTAAAATAGCATTCTGGCATTTCAAACCTAGTCACTGTCCTGTCAACAAGGCCCCCTTTTAGTAAATATCGAAATCGTTGGCCAATCAGCTAGAGACTGAGCCTTCATCAGCGGCATCTGACGAATCATGTTCATCGGCAGAGTCTGTTAGGGCGGGGTAGGGGCGGGGCTGGTCCAGATTGACATATGTGACCTTCAGGCTGATGTAGTGCTCTCCCTCCAGGCTGGACAGAATACTCATCACAGCGGACACTAGTGTGGAGAAAGTTGGTCTCCTCTCAGGGTCAGGGTCCCAACACTGTAACATAATGGTGAATCTGCAGATACAGAGGTAATGGTCAGTCATCTCTCAGTTGGGTAATCTCTATTGAAAAGTGACTGGCAGTGTCATACTGTGTTCATAAATCAGAACTCAATCAGGCGTATGAACTTGAGTCACACACATTCACAGTTTCCATTGCTGAACCTCACCACCGGTCATGTTTCCACATCCTGTTGCTACACTCTGAGTCACTATGCAATTTTTTTGTTTGTTTTTAATGTATTCCAGAGTTTCTAAAGCTTTACAAAGAAGAAATGTGGAGGTGTCATGATTTATGTTCAAAACAACAACCTGTGAAGGCTGAGTTGATATGGTATGGTATGAGTTAATGCATTATTATTTTTTATATGACACCTGTCGTTTGAGACTTTCGAAAATGCAGCAGACCCCGTATTAGTTTGAAAACTCCGGTGTTGTGTTTCAGTGTAAATGGACCAAAATGGAGCCTACTTTTGAAAAAGTAGGCTCTGTGTATCCTTGACGACCGTATAAACAATAACATCATGCTCATTGTACATATTTATGGTTGTACCTGAATGAATGGTCATGTGACATGCGTTTTCGGTTGTGTAGTGTGGACGGAGATAATTTCTGAAACGCAGTAAAGATGCCAGTGTAGACGAGGATCGTTTTCATTTTAAAACACCGTTGTAGTGTAAACAGGGCCTAATATGCTGATTTGGTGCTCAAGAAACATTCCTGTTCTTATCAATGTTGAAAACAGTTGTGCTGCTTAATATTTATTTTTAAACTGTCATACATGTTTTCAGGATTCTTTGATGAACAGAAAGTTCAGAAGAACAGCTGTTTGAAATAGAAATGTTGTAACTTTATAAAAGTCTTTACTGTCAACATTGATCAATTTAATGCAGTTTTATTGAATAAAAGCAATTTCTTAAAAAAAAAAAATATAGAAATATTTTTTTTTATTTTAAAACATTCCACAACATGTTTTTCATAGCAACAACTCTGGCTAAAAGCAAAAGGCCTGGTTAGTGATTGCTGGAAGTTTCTCAAGGTTTACACATTTTTGTAGTGTCACTATGTTGGTTTTTAAAAATTTCCATCTGTCTGAAAGGGAATGATGATTAACTCTCTGGACAGTGCTTGAGGTGTTGTGCAGACACGGGCTTTTTTCTGTTTGATATATTTAAAATATATATATATATATATATATATAATAAAATACAGAAAATTATTCACATAAAAAGTTATTGTCATAAATAAAATATACAACCTCTACAACTGAAATATATTCTAACGAGGGCAGTGCTTAAATGTGAAACATAAATGTGTGTTAACACTTTCAGTGCTGTCACTGTTGACTTGATTTCAAAGTTATGCACAGGTATCTCACAAAACTGAAAACTTCATGAACAGTAGATTTTTACTGGGAGTTTAATGCTTTGTGTTGGAAAATACTGCACATACAGTACAAGGTCAGAAGTATAGTAACTAAAAGCACAGCCATGAGACAGTACAGTAGTTTAGACTGTATTGACTGGCAAGTATCGTGTCTGTTATATGCAATACATAAAATGTCATATTAACTAAATATGAATAACTCAACTCAAAAGATTTAAATTTTTTTGTGGCATTCTGCCACATAATGGACTATGGACTTTGAAATGGAATACTTGTTGAAAATGTACTTACCCTTAAGACATCCAAGGCGTTGATGAGTTTGTTTCTTCATCAGAACAGATTTGGGAAAATTTAGCATCACTTGCTCACCAATGGATCCTCTGCAGTGAATGGGTGCCGTCAGAACAAGTCCAAACAGCTGATAAAAACATCACAATAATCCACATGACTCCAGTCCATGCTAACATCTTGTGAAGTGAAAAGCTGCATGTTTGTAAGAAATCCACCATTAAAGTGTTTGTACAGTGTTGTGATGTTTTTATCAACTGTTTTGTCTCATCTAAAACAGATAATAAAATAATCTCATCTACATCTTGAATGGTCTAAGAGTGAGTAAAGGGTGAACAATTTCTTTTAAAATAGTCCTGTTAAAATAGCATTCTGGCATTTCAAACCTAGTCACTGTCCTGTCAACAAGGCCCCCTTTTAGTAAATATCGAAATCGTTGGCCAATCAGCTAGAGACTGAGCCTTCATCAGCGGCATCTGACGAATCATGTTCATCGGCAGAGTCTGTTAGGGCGGGGTAGGGGCGGGGCTGGTCCAGATTGACATATGTGACCTTCAGGCTGATGTAGTGCTCTCCCTCCAGGCTGGACAGAATACTCATCACAGCGGACACTAGTGTGGAGAAAGTTGGTCTCCTCTCAGGGTCAGGGTCCCAACACTGTAACATAATGGTGAATCTGCAGATACAGAGGTAATGGTCAGTCATCTCTCAGTTGGGTAATCTCTATTGAAAAGTGACTGGCAGTGTCATACTGTGTTCATAAATCAGAACTCAATCAGGCGTATGAACTTGAGTCACACACATTCACAGTTTCCATTGCTGAACCTCACCACCGGTCATGTTTCCACATCCTGTTGCTACACTCTGAGTCACTATGCAATTTTTTTGTTTGTTTTTAATGTATTCCAGAGTTTCTAAAGCTTTACAAAGAAGAAATGTGGAGGTGTCATGATTTATGTTCAAAACAACAACCTGTGAAGGCTGAGTTGATATGGTATGGTATGAGTTAATGCATTATTATTTTTTATATGACACCTGTCGTTTGAGACTTTCGAAAATGCAGCAGACCCCGTATTAGTTTGAAAACTCCGGTGTTGTGTTTCAGTGTAAATGGACCAAAATGGAGCCTACTTTTGAAAAAGTAGGCTCTGTGTATCCTTGACGACCGTATAAACAATAACATCATGCTCATTGTACATATTTATGGTTGTACCTGAATGAATGGTCATGTGACATGCGTTTTCGGTTGTGTAGTGTGGACGGAGATAATTTCTGAAACGCAGTAAAGATGCCAGTGTAGACGAGGATCGTTTTCATTTTAAAACACCGTTGTAGTGTAAACAGGGCCTAATATGCTGATTTGGTGCTCAAGAAACATTCCTGTTCTTATCAATGTTGAAAACAGTTGTGCTGCTTAATATTTATTTTTAAACTGTCATACATGTTTTCAGGATTCTTTGATGAACAGAAAGTTCAGAAGAACAGCTGTTTGAAATAGAAATGTTGTAACTTTATAAAAGTCTTTACTGTCAACATTGATCAATTTAATGCAGTTTTATTGAATAAAAGCAATTTCTTAAAAAAAAAAAATATAGAAATATTTTTTTTTATTTTAAAACATTCCACAACATGTTTTTCATAGCAACAACTCTGGCTAAAAGCAAAAGGCCTGGTTAGTGATTGCTGGAAGTTTCTCAAGGTTTACACATTTTTGTAGTGTCACTATGTTGGTTTTTAAAAATTTCCATCTGTCTGAAAGGGAATGATGATTAACTCTCTGGACAGTGCTTGAGGTGTTGGATAATTGAAGGGACATTCACAATAACCTTTCAGATGACCTTTTCCACTGCTCTGAATACTGAGTAAGCTCTAAACCCTCTGAACCTCAAATGGTGGAAAAACACTAAACTTACTGACAGTTACTTAAAACCATTGCATTTTCAAAAGGCCATGTCACTCTCTCTGTTCTGCTGTGGAACAATTTCCAAAAACAAATGAAAGGGAAACCTTCTAGAGAACTGAACCGCCCTCTTTCAATCAACCAAACTTTCTACTTTAGGTCGACAATTTTGATTAACTGAGAAGAGTAAGTTGGAGCATAAATACATATTGCAAAAAAAAAGGAAAAACTTACAATGGATCTGGACAATATTGTGGCTGAGGCAGCCGTCGGCCCTTTAGAAGGTAATGTGTGACGTCATATGGGTCAACTTCAGGATACGGACTGGCTCCTCGTGTGAGCATCTCCCATATTAAAACCCCAAAAGACCACTACAGTAAAAGACAAAATAAAAGAGTGTTGAGAAGATCACATGACAAATCCTAAATTTAATCCATTGGTTGAAGTAAACATGTTGCTCACCACATCTGACTTGGTTGTGAACTTCTGCGTCTGCAGGCTCTCAATGGCCATCCATTTGACGGGTAATTTGGCTTTCCTGTGGTCCTGGACACTGTAGTACTCCTTCTCCAGCACATCTCGAGCCATTCCAAAGTCTGCCACCTTTACAGTGTAGGATTCATCAAGCCTGAGAGAATATTGGTTCAGTCACTTCCAAATTCACAATTGATTCACAATTGTCTGTTGAGCTTCAGTGTGTATTTACATACATAAGCAAAGAACAGTTGGTAGGTCAATGTAAATAATTACTTAACGTTCTGACATTCTGGTTTGGAGCACTAAATTCCCCCGATATAGAAGAAGTAAAAAGAAGTTTGAAACACCTGAGCAGCATTATACCATTACTTAACATGTAAGTAATGGTATAAGTTTTGCAAGGTTTCCTCTCAATGGCAAAATAATTAATACAAAAATGACAGCAGTGAGAAAACAGCAGTTAAGAAAGCATCTGATCATAGCAATGTGGATATGTTGGCATGAGCTCTGCAATTCAGCACTCCAGCCAAATCAAGTCACGTCTAATTTATTTATAGCATTGTATACAATAGATTGCTTTAAATAAAGCAGCTTTTTGGGGAAGTCGTGGCCTAATGGTTAGAGAGTCGGACTCGTAACCCAAAGGTTGTGGGTTCGAGTCTCGTACCGGCAGGGATTGTAGGTGGGGGGAGTGAATGTACAGCGAATGTACAGCGCTTGAGCAAGGCACCGAACCCCCAACTGCTCCCCGGGTGCCGCAGCAAAAAAATGGCTGC
>NW_015557099.1:719062-723399 GCF_001515605.1 Sinocyclocheilus anshuiensis | reverse complement strand
GATTGTAGGTGGGGGGAGTGAATGTACAGCGCTCTCTCCCCCCTTCAATACCACGACTGAGGTGCCCTTGAGCAACCAACTGCTCCCCGGGTGCCGCAGCAAAAAAATGGCTGCCCACTGTGCACTCCGGGTGTGTGCACTGCTGTGTGTGTGCACTTTGGACGGAGTGTGTGCACTCCGGGTGTGTGCACTGCTGTGTGTGTGCACTTTGGATGGGATAAATACAGAGCACTAATTCCGAGTATGGGTCACCATACATACATACGGTATTAAACATGAAAAATCAGTATCAGTGTAGCTTTAAATTAGAATTGCAACTTTAATTTCTACTATTAACAGCTCTCCAGTGTGTTCACATGTGTACTTACGTCTGACCTAGATGGACTATACAGAGAAATGAATCAGAGAAGGTTTCCACGTCAAAGTCAAGTTAAAGTTACAAAAATGTAATCGCCACAGACCAATGGTCTGTGTAAACCAGCTGTTTACCAGCTGAACTTTTCTGGAAAGTTCACTTTGGCAAGCTATTCTGAACTGTCGAAACGAACTCCAAACAAACTTAATTTGGCTTGATTTTGTTTGAAATTATGTCACTCTAGTTCACTTATACAAGTATATCAGGGCCTTAAAGCCAAATCTTTGTGCATGCAACACTCACATGCAATTGCGTGCTGCCAGATCCCGGTGTACAAATTTCTTTTGTGCTAGATACTCCATTCCTTTAGCAACCTGGAGCCCGAAGCCAATCAAATCCTTAACTGTGGGATTCTAGGGTAAGACGACAAAACTACATAAGACTCATATATAACAAGCACACAATGAGTTTGTGTAATTATTGGAAACATTACTGCTGGAGCTTCGGTAAAGGTCATGAACTTGATTCTGAGCTGTGCAGGAGGTTATGTTGTGAAGTCCATCCACAATTACAAAACTATTGTGTAAGGCAAAGGTAAAAGGCTAAATACATAACATATTTTATATGTTAAGAGTTTAAGTTCTAGCAACTGACCCTCTTCTCACAGCGAATGAAATGACGCAAGTCTCCGTGTTTCATATAAGGTAAGACCACCAAGGGAAGTCCCTCTTCAGGAAGCAGAATACCCAGCAGAGAGAGGACATTACTGTGATGAAATCCCTTCATCAGAATGCCCTCTTTCAGAAACTGCTCCACTTCTTCCACATCTGTTATTCCTACCAGAGAGACAGAATGTGAGAAAATACAGTTGCAAGTACACATTTATATTATTTAAGCCATTGAAGTCAATTTACATTTAGAGATCAGTCTTTTTAAAAAAAGTGTACTTTAAAAAAAAAACTGCTACATTTATGCATGCAGACCCTTTTATCTGAAGAAACTTATATTGCATTCAAGGTACAATACACATTTAATCAGTTCATGCATTCCCTGAGAATTGCACCCATGACCTATTGTTGCTAAAACCACAATGTTTAAGCAACAGGAACACTACTGCTGCTACAGCTAACAGCTACCCAATTTTCAAGGCAGCTCATCGTGAGAAATAACTGTTTTTTTGTTTTTTTATCAGGCAGGTAATCCCGAGAGGGTAGTTCGGTTCTTCATGAGTATCTTTATGAGCTCTTTTCATTGAGGAGTTTCTTACTGTTAAGAGATTTCACAGCACAATGGATTTCTCTGTTGTTGTGGTCAGTGAGGTAACCATGGTAAACTGTCCCAAAGTGTCCTACAAAAAAAATAAATAAAACATTTTTATTAACAGTGCCAATAATCTTCATGTTTATAACATGACCTTATTCCCTTTTCCAATAACTCTTTGTTTTTTTTTGTTTTTTTTTAGAAATGGTGCAATATCTTGTTCTAAACCCTGGAGTTTGGGGTCAGTAAGATTCAGGTAATTTTCTTTTCTTTTATTCTGCAAAGACTTATGAATTAATCAAAAGACATTTATAATGTTATAAAAGAATTCTATTTAAAACAAATCTGCTGTTTTGAATGTTTTTAAATAATTCTGAAGAAAAAAAGCGTCATGATTTCCACAAAAAATATTAAGTAGCACAACTGTTTTCAACATTGATAATAATAAGAAATGTTTCTTGAGCAGCAAATCAGCATGTTAGAATGATTTCTGAAGGATCATGTGATACTGAAGACTGGAGTAATGATGCTGAAATTCAGCTTTGAATCACAGGAGTAAATTATATTTTAAAATAAATTTAAATAGAAAACAGTTATTTTAAATTGTAAAAACATTTTTACAATATTACTGTTTTTACTGTATTTTAATCAAATGAATACAGCAATGGTGAGAAGATACTTTAAAAATCTTACAGACTTCTAAACCTTTGAGAGGTAGTGTATTAAACTTATTTTCAGCATACAGTATATTTTATTTATAAACACACCTTTTCCGATGATCTGGTGGTGGTGAACCTTGAGCATGGAGGCTGGGATCAGCACGTCCTTCACCTCCTCCAGCAGCTCAGGGCGGAAACTGGTGATGGAGATCTTCTCTGGGTGCATGAGAGGGGTCAGGGTTGTGTCCAGGGTGCCTGTGTAGGCCAGGCCGGGGAACGCCACGGCCCCAGTAGGTGCAGGGATGGTTGTGAGGGGCACTTCTGCAAACACCAAACAACCTAATGTTTCTAAAGTATCTGTAGACTTCAACTTCAAAGTTTCATAAATTAAAATGTGTTGCCGATGTGAAGATGTTGTCTCACCACGTCTGTAGTCTCCTAAGGGACATAAATCCACACTATTATTACGTGAACGACTATGGGAAAAGTAAGACAGGCGATTTTCTGCCAGCGAAGCTGTGGGTAAAGAAGGATAAAACTGAATAAAACTGCCTTTTTTCATAACAGCTGTGCTTGGTAAGGTATGAAATTTAGGAATGACTGCACAAGATTTGCATTAGTAGGACGTGGCATAATTTGTGCTCACCTTTTTTCTGTTTCCTCAGGTGTTTCAGCACGATAAAGGCCATAACCGCACCCGTGACCAGAGCTGCCAGTATGCCAAGCACAATACCCACCATATAGTGGTTACTGACCAAGATTACGGTGCCAACATTATGTGTGTATCCATTAACTGTTACCTGGTACAGGAAAATACAGACTTCAGTGTGTGAGGTTGTATTATGCAACTAATTTGCTTTGGCTAAAGACGAGGTGTTTTACTGCATTTATAGATTTACACACACTCACCTTCACAAGTAAACCCTCCCTGGGAATGGTGAGATTATTAGGGATCCTGCATGTGATCTCATTATCTAAAACTTTAGCACCACAGTCAACATCTCCAACCGTCATCGTGATTGACATGCAGGAGCTCACAAGGTTCAACTTCTGGTGCTGCGTCATGAGGAAGAAAGATTTTGAATCTTAGATTGTAAATCTTTTCTCAGAAAGATGATTAAAAGTGAAAAAGTGCAGCAATGCAACAATGGGATTGTACTCATGGATGTATCTACATACATGCAAGGACACTTCATCAAACCCGGGGTAGAGTCTCAGTATGTGACCTTCAGTCTCAAACGGGATGGGTCTGCCATAGGGGTGGTAGGAGAAGTCTTGTTTCCACAGACCGAGCACTCCGTCCATGTCAAACGAGAGCTCACCCTCTTCTGTCTCATCTCGATGGAAGACGGGGGTGATGCACTCCATACGGGTGGGTATTGCTTTCCCTCTGCACTCCTTCAGGGAACAACAGTATGAAGCAAATGTGAAAGAAGAAAAATGTAATGTGCTCACAAATCTATATCCGTTTGCTTTGATCCAGAAACTGGCAAATGCTAAAGTTGTACTACTAAGGTATATATTTAAAACACTTTAATCTTTAATTCATGATCACAGCTCTCAGTGGAAGAACTGAGACAAGTCTGTTGTGAAGTTATAAAAACCTATGTAGTGTTGTTGTGGTCATTAAAGAGAGCAGACAGAGTCACCCAACACTAAATATATGACCTTAAACACAAATAAAATAAGGTACAATGCTTTGAAAACATGCCGCTCAAACTGAGATCAGACTGAAATGTAAAAGCCACTCTTCTAACATTTAGATAATGTAGCATCTGCAGAGCCGTAGGTGCTACACAGCCAGAAGCTGCACAAAATTTGACTAGTTCTAGTAGTGAATATTGTCTATCCTGCTACCTTCTTATTACATTACCATGGGTTGGGCTAAATTTCTGTTAATGTTCTGGAGGATTTTAAAACAAAACATTTTTTCATCTAACTTTATTTTCAATAAATAGATTTGCACTCTGGAAGTTCTGAAACTTAAAGAGTGTTACAAAGAACTTTTATTTTAAAATATTAAGCAAAATATATATATATATATATATATATATATATATTTT
>NW_015557099.1:683365-718708 GCF_001515605.1 Sinocyclocheilus anshuiensis | reverse complement strand
TTTTTTTTTTTTTTTTAAACAAGGCAATAGATCAATACAGGAGTGAAAGTTTACAGTTCATACAGTGGAAACAGGTTTAAGGTGGCTTTCTTTGGGTTTAAAGTAGATGACAGTTCTGTAGACAGAGTCCAGATTTCGGCCTTCAATGATGATTCTTGACCCACTGCAATTTAGAAAAATAAAATATTAGACATTCTATACCTTTTCTAAAAGGCTGTTTTCTGAACTGCCAAAAAGTAAACAACTTATGACTTTCTGAATCTACCTGTCAAAGCTGCAATCAGGCAGCACAGCAAGAATATCAGGGGTCTTCTTGTAGCGGAAGACTTTAGTGGTCACCACACGGGACTTATCGATGTAGACACGGAGCACCACATCTTTCACCTCCGTCACAGGCTGAGAGAGACATATGATGGAGGACAGGTTTCCTCTTACCACAGATACACTGTAGGTGGAACAACATTCCCTTTAGAACACGAACACTACATATAATCTTAAACGGAGAACATTAATAGACAGAGCTGAAAATTTAAACAGGGGTCACTTCATACATTTTTTAAATGTATTTTCCCCCAAATAAATGAAGCCTGGGTGAGCATAAGAGACTTCTTTCAAAAACATAAACAATCTAACCAACCCCAAACTTTTAAGCAACAATGTACCTAATTTTAATACAATTAGCAATACCTCTGCAGTTCCATCACAGGCCCCCCATTTGATATAAAGAATACACACACGCACCTTTGGATTGGACATGTTTCTCCATCAAGTGTAACTTTCCTGTTCTTCCCAGAGTCCAGATAAGGACCTGTGATAGTGATGAGGGTTCCTCCGTTCACAGGCCCATAGTCAGGCTGGACCTCAGTGATGTTTGGAACCTGGTGTAAAAAATATATGTTAGGCAAAGGTTATCTAGTATCAACAAGCTTACTAATGACTATTGTTAAAAATCAGATGGAGGATTTTTGTTTGATGTTTTGTTTGTGTAACGAATAAATTAATTACCACAAAGGTGAATCCAGGCATCTCTGCACTTCCTTCAATGGCATATCGGCCCTCCACTCTGCCCTCATGCACCTTAGCTGTGATGTTCACGGTTTTAAAAAGTGGCTCTGTTGCCCCAGAACGGATCTTACACAACAAGCTGAGCATAAAAATGTCCAGACTTAAAAAAAACAGAAATCTGTTATGCATCTATTATGCATGATTGTTTTATGAATATAAAGTCCAAAAGAACAATTATTTAAAACAATTGTTTATTACTTTTACTTTTGATAAATTTAATGCATCCTTGCTGAATAAAGTATGTGTATATTTCTTAGTACTGTAAGTTTTAGCTTTAATTATTTTAGTACATCAAGTTAAACTAAATTAAAATGAGAACTGTTGCTTGGGCAAGTAGTATTTTATGTCAAGTTACAATTTTTCTTTTTCTTTTAGTTTCAGATTTCATTTTAGTCAACTAATAACCCTGCATGAAATCAGTAATACTTACTGTGTGCTGTTGCTTTTGTGAGGCTGAACCACACAGGCGGTTTCTCCCAGCTTCACCTCATGGGTTCTGGTCGTGATGGCGGGTCGCAGGGGCGACTGGAACTCCCATCCACACAGAGTCATCTCACTCTGACCATCAGGGGGTGCTGTTTTGGGGAAAAACTACACAGAACATTTCCATATGCATTTGCTATATGCCTGCTCACACTGTGCATAAAAATAAATGGTATGATGATATATATATATAAATATTTACATATATCAATACAAGTACTTATCTAATATTTAAAATAATATAAATATATTTTTATAAATAAATATCTAATGTTTCAAATATTGTCCAGACTATTACAGTTTTTCTCAATTGCTTTGGCTCAATTCTCGAATACTTTTTTTTTCTATGTATTATTGACTCTTCTCAACAAATATCAGATTTTTTATAAAACCTTCATTTCCATGGTTGACTGTCATGGTGAAAAAACAACTAAACATTTTGACCAGTGTGGCTCACACGATGACAAAAATACTTTATATTTTGGTGGCCTTGGCCAAATTACTGACACGATAACTAGGTTTTGAAGCATGAATGAAATGTTTTGGGTGAGTAACTACATTTTGCAGACATGCAATAAAGTTCTGAAGTTCCAGCAAACAGTTGTGACATTTGCACTCACAGTTTAGAGAATGTTAAGATTGTTTCGAAAAATGTGCCAAAGCAATTGAGAAAAACTGTAAACATATGTGAAAATATTAATCTAGTTTTATAATCTAGATTCTTGTTGTAGACTGTACAATACATTTTTACAAACGAGTCACTGATGGATAAACCATATTAACAAATAATAATGCTTAATATCTCACCTCTGTGATCCTGGGCGGACAGGATTCATTTCCCCAGTGTTTCCAGCACTCCGAAGCCCAGGTGCACTGACCCGAGCACCAGCCACATCCCATGAACTTTGGTGCAATCAGACACATGGCGCATGTGAGGAAGTGCCGACAACCCGGACCCCTCTGAGGCACCTGAATCATCTGCCAGTTTTAATTATATAACCATCATTAGCCCAAAAAAGGAATACAGCCTTCTGCAATCTTGGCCATATCCAACTGAAATACTAGCATACATCATACTGCATACTACTTAAAAAAAATGTAAGCGCAATCATGGTTGGAACTACATCTGATTACAGTTTTTCTCAGTCACTTTGGTGCATTTCTCGAATCATCCTTAATATTTGCAAAAATGTATGTGCATTTCTCAAAACAATTCGTACAAACAGCACCACACAATGGATTACCTGCAAAAGCCTGTAACTTACTCAAAATCTTTAGTTCATCTCTCAAAAGTATTTATGTCAATGAACATATCAGTGCCATCAGAATGAAAAGTACTTGTGCCATTGTTCACAAACAAGATAGTCAAAATGCTTAGTCATGTTGTCAATATAACAGTGCACTTTGTTAGTATTACCTAAAGTAAACTATGGCAGCATTTTGGATGACAGTTACTGTATTGAACAGTATGCCATATGCTTATGTATGCCATATATCCATTTAAAAATGTACAAATTTACTCATTACGGTATGTGGGATATTGATTGAAAGAGACTGGATAGAATTCCACTTACACTTTTACAAGTGGTCTGACCAAAAAAAAAAAAAACCTTACAATGTCATTGTGATATAGAAAATAAAAAAGAAATATGGGCACAAAGATGAAAATAAAAAAAATAAGAAAGTCCATTGTTAGAATTTGTAACTCTTGTGTTGTCCTCTGTCTATACAGTATATGCTTTCCAACTGAAGATTCATGAGATGAACCTTTGAGCTATTTCAGAGAAATGGTTTATCAATTCTCTTCATTAGTGAAAGTCAAGATTCACTTGCACAATTCATGCTAAATTTACAAAAAAGTCTAATTATAATGTGTAAAAAATGTGCTTGACACTTTATGACAACCAGTTCAACCATTTTGCATTTAATGACTTATACGATGAACTAAAGACTAGATGTTTTGAGGGGTAAGACTATTGCACAGAAAACTATATAATACATTTTGAGCAACATGACATTAGCAACTGATCATGTAGGAAACCGCAGATAAATGTACATAATCAATTGCATGAATGTACCAAAGCAATCGCAGCTTGTTCAAAAGAATGAGAAACTGCTTTTATGATGTGTACAAATGACTAGATGATGTGGAAGTTGTACAAGTAGTTTTGAGAATTTCATTTCTGATTTGAGAAATGCACCAAAGCGACTGAGAAAAACTGTAATTCCTTTAATTATTTTATGCTACACACCTTATCTCCAACCACAAACAGTAGATGATCCGGGGAGAGAACCGCTGCGGTAGACGACACCTTCTGGTTCTCTACAAGGGAGTAATTAGCAAAGATGATGGGGCTGGACCTTCTCAGGACAAGCTGTGGCATAAAAAAGAAAAGAGGTTAAAGTAATGATTAATGAAACTGGCATAGTCTTCTTTATGATCCGTACCTGCAGGAGTCTCCCATCTGATGTGCCTATATGAGCCACTGTCTTGTTCTCGATGCTGGTGACCAGCAGTGAAGTGAGCAGAACACCTCTCATCTGTCTGTTGAAGAGGTCGACTCTGTAGCATGGCTGAGACACCAGAGTGGGCTGATCTCTGCAGGTCATATTGTGCTCCATGCTCTGATCATACATATGCAATAAAATAATCAACATTGCACTGCTTTATTAAAGTTATGTGTTCATTTTTATTTTTAGATGGTAGACTGACAGACAGACAGACAGACAGACAGACAGGCAGGCAGGCAGACAGACAGACAGACAGACAGACAGACAGACAGACAGACAGACAGACAGACAGACAGACAGACAGACAGACAGACAGACAGACAGACAGACAGACAGACAGACAGACAGACAGACAGACAGACAGAAGACAGACAGATAGATAGATAGATAGATAGATAGATAGATAGATAGATAGATAGATAGATAGATAGATAGATAGATTTGTTTTCTAGAGCTAAGAAGAAAATAAATTTTAGTGAAATACGTGGATAATGTTTTGTATATTTCGGATATTCCAGTAATCTAGGCCACCAATTTAGATTCTCACCACAAGAATTCCTAACATAACACAAAAGAACTCAATCTCTCATTTGGGTACTTCAGTACTGCAGTGATCTGCGGTTCTACGCTGATCTGCTGTAAACTATCACTTGTCGCTCCAATTTATGTATTGTCTGGGAGATATTCCAAACAAAAAAACTGAAATTCCCAACATCAGACAAAAGACAACCACACAATGACTAACCAAATCATGGCCCTAGACAACTGTGAAGTGGCTGTGAGTGTAAACTTTCCTTATAAAGTGGTGATAGATAATCAAGACTGATGTTTTAGCCTGAAAATATTTTTTTTTAGAAAAACAAAGACAGTCATGATCATTTCCAGTGTGGAAACACTCTAATAATCTTTTTTTTATTTCTGCATGTACAGTAGACTGATTTAACACAAATTAGAGGTATATTTGCAGATTATGTTTTCTACTACTACTACTACTATACTACTAATACTAATAATAATAATAATAAACATAGCAACACTTCTATCTGTTAAAATGTGTGTAAATTATACTTTCCAACAAGTGCATCCAAAATGAGTGATCTGGTGAGTGTCTCTCATTGGAATCTCAAAAATGGCACTGTCATTTTCTCCTTTTTCCACACATTTCCCATAAACATTGACCTCAATGGAAAACCTATTCTTTTAACTGCACAAACACACACTCATACACACATACCATCTGTAAACTCTGCTTTTATGGCAGCAAACTCGCAATCATACCTTGAGATTTCCGAGACATTCTCCCACATGTTGTTTAGATTGTGAAAGTGGCTAATTCTCATCTGAACACTAAAATGATGGTCTTCGCAGCTTTTAAGAAATCTGAACCACATTTATTCAGCTTGTCACTCATTTCAATTGTACATTAGCATTATAGGCAAACAAAAAAATTTGACAGATATGATATAAATTAGTTCATGTTTTTGTTTTAATGAAGGTTTTAAAAAGAGTATTTTGTAAGTATGCAGTGGCCATAAAAAGAATTTACACATGTAAAAATTAATCACTGCATTAGATATAAAATTATCAAACCAAGTGGTACATAAGGGGAACTGATCTCATGCATCCATTAAAAATCACCTTAACACATGCTGGTTAAATGTAACTGCAAATGGCTAGGCAAAAGAGCTCATTTTGAGAAAAGATTTAGCATACTTATATAATACACATACTCATGATAGTTTAAGAATACATACTACAAGCATTAACGCAGTGTTCTGCTTTCTTTCAAGTTTCTTTGACACCTTCAGTGGAGCCAAAAAGTGATCTAGCTGCTGCATGCCAGAAAATGTTCCTATAGACCACTTTGCCTCACAAGTGCATCATTTTTCCATTATCTATTTTTAATGTTCAAACAGCCTACCTACCTGTATATTCACAAAACTCAAAATCAGACTTCTACTGCTTGCGGTAATGAAAGAAAACTCATCCTGTAAGTGGCTGAGATTGTTTTCTGAGAATCCTGCTGTAGTACAGAGCAGGGGAACATTAGATTTAAGCAGTTTAGATAATCTCACAGAACTACTGCAAGCTTGAATATGAAATTCATAACAGAGACGGTGCAGCAAAAGCTTCAAAGCTGTTAAAAACACACACACAAATAGAACAAAAGCACAGGCTACTTAAGCAACTTGTTTTGAACTTCATGTTAAAACTCAAAATGATGGAAGCACCAAAAACCTAGAAATTTGGGTTTTTAATGTTGGTATGCAAGGGTCAAGCATGGGTCATTCTTTTGCAAGTCTGAGTCAAGTTTTAAATCATTTCTTAATTATGAGTAAAGTCTCAGGCAATCAGACTCTGAACAAGCACAGCCTAAAGAAAACACTTTCAACAGCGAGTATAAAGCAAAAGCAGCCTCATACCTAAACCTGAATGATAATCACAGACTTATATTAAGAAATTCGTATACTTTTAAGGCCTTTTAAGGGTTACAAGAACTTAGAACTCCGCATAACCTCTTTTTCAGGTCACAATGGTTAGACTTTCCTACAGGGACCAAACTGTTTTGCAACTTTGTTATTCCCAGTTATTCTATTGGACTACAATAGCTGCTTTTATTTCCTGCATAAATGTTTTGGTATTTTGTGTGCGTGTGCCACAGGCAAAATAAAACTTACTAAGTTTCTGAAAATGAACAACTTCGTCTCAGAGTCTCAGTGTTAATGGTTACAAAAGGTTTTTAAATGGTTTCTTCAATCAGACCGTACAGTTTTTGATGAAGTGTAGTGCCTTCAGTGACACTGTTACTCTCTATAGGAGTTGAAGTCCTATACACAAGGACATGAGACAGAATACACAAGGCTTATGACCCACATTGTGGTCACTCAAACCATTTTACAACAAAAGAACAAAAAAGAAAGAAGCAAGCCAATTCAAATATCTTCAAGCTTTTGTTAAGAGGGCATGGCACCACAACTCCCACTAGAAACTTGGTAAGACTCAACGTAAAACAATACCATGCCACATGAGAGAGTGAGAAGGGACCAGACAGAAGAGTCAAAAAATAAGGCCAACATGCAAAGCGATGATGGACAAGAAATGCAATCCAACAGCCATTTCTTCGAAACCACACGTAATGTCGTGTTAAAGTTAGATGTTAGAATCAGTGTGGCATTTACACATTTTAAATGTTTATTTGTGGCGTTTAATTGCAGTTTTCCTTTGGAACAAGTCAAGGATCTTTTTTTTTTGTGGTACACAACAGTAAAATTTCAGTTGTTTTTAACCAAGAAAATGATTTATCTGCTAATGGTTCAAAACCATACAGAATATGAACAGATGATTGCGAACAAAAAAACAAAATAAACTGAGAAAATGCACCAACCTCATGTGGGCAGCTCTCACAGGGCTGAAAATGGCAAAGACCTCTGGAAAGCTGCTCTGGTCCTGACTTGCAACAGTCCTCCACTCCATCATCTATTGCCGTGTTTACCGTATCCATCGGAAATGCACAAAGTGCTGAATCGTGTTCAGGAACGCCCGAGTCATCGGTTACAGCAAATACACCATATAAGATATCATCCTCTTCTTCAGCACCCAGCTCATCGGCGAGCTCCCGTCCGGCTTTGCCAAAGTGGGCTGCTTGAACCATGTTGTAGACCACATCTTTGAAAGGTTCACTGCCATTGCTTCTCCTTCGCCTTTTGGGCTCAAAGCGACATTCTAAAACAATTTCACGGTAGCGTCGCATCTCCCACTCGTGGCGGGGCAGACGGCCTAGTCTTGTCTGAAAGGGCGACGAGTCCAAGTCAGTTTTCTCTCGTTGGACAGACAAGAAGTAGACAAAGTCCTGCGTGTAGAAGCTATAGATGTACTCAATGCTGTATGTCTGCCGTAGAGCAGGCAACACCGTCAACCCTCTGACATCGGTGTAAAAACCGTCCTCGGTTGCAACCGGTCGGCGTACGGAAATGGACATGCGACCATATTTTTGTGTTACGCTGTTGTTCACCGTTGCCGCGACAAAGAAGTACACCGTTTGGCCCTCTTCCACCATGGAGACTTTCGTTCCCAAACGACTAGCGATGCAATCCGGACAGAACTGCGGAGAGTTGAACTTCTTCCGGAATAAACACTTTGATGGCCCAGGCGGCTTTCCATTTTCATGGAGTTGATGGAAATAGCAAACTCCATACTGGGAGCTTCCACACGAGTACAAGTACATCAAGAACGTGTCTAGGAGCAACACCTCGTTGTCTGTGTCCTCACGGAAGGGATCTCTTGCGATATCACACAAACTGCATATCTCACACTCTGGACTACCCACGGGTCCCGTATGGAGTTCCCAAAGTTTACCTAGAGTAATGTTCACCGCCTCAATGACATTCTGAGAGGCCACATAGACTTCTTGGAAAAGGGAGTTGGTAACTATGTTCTGGATGGGATTGTGGGTCTGGAAGTAAGGCATGGGGTACGGCACTGAGAAGTCCACAGCGATGGGAGCCATCGGGGGACAAGTTTCTAATGCAGAAGACATTACAGCCTGTATCCAGACACATGTCACCAGACGAGTGGCCCAGTGGACCATGTCCTCTCCAGGGTGAAGAAAATGGCTGTAGAGTGTTGTGGTTACCTCCAGCTGGCGTCTGTCAGTGAAGACATCCTGAGAACAGGAAGCCCTAATACAACAACCACAAGAAAAGAAAAAGAAGCTTAATTTTAAAATGGTTAATGAATAGACACACAAAAAATGACAGTTCCGTGATCATTTAGTCAAAACCCAACACACCAGCCCAACTTAAGTGGCCATACTATTATAAAACAAAGGTTTGAAATTTAAAATTATGTGAATCAGTGACGACATAAAGAATGTTTTAATGTAATTGAGGGGGGAAATTATGTTTTGATTTGTCTTAAATGGCAAAAAGGACACGTTTCAAGTCTGTAAACACTAAAAGAGGTTTTGCTTATTCATGTCTGTCTGCACCTGCAGCTTTAAGTCATGTCTCTGCAAGAGAGAAAGTCATTAAAAGGTAAAAATAGATATTTCACGTAACTTGCAAGTTATTTGCAAGTGTTTTAAGCAAAATATGAAGACAAATATTAAAAAAGGCCTTTGGGAAAGGATGGTTGGCTTCTAACCACAATGTTCTATGCAATATTGCTTGGTTCTCATCTGAGTTATTTATTAACAGAGCTCATCACCATGTTCTACACTGAGGGCCTCTCAAATTGTCATTCTTGTCACAACCTAGACGTGCTTTTTTGTGCAAAAGTTGCAAACTGACTGTTGTGCTTTTCAGTCAAGAGCTTTTTTTAACTAGCAAGCGAGCTAATTACTGTTCAAAATCATGCCACAGCATCTGCACCTCTGCACTGAATGCATTCTGCAGACTACATGCATAAGCATTTATACATCTTCAGGGAAACCGTGGAAAGTATGTTTCTTTAAAAAAGATCTTGACTGCTTGGTAGTGACACAAAAAAGAATCACAGCCACATGTCTCTTCTGATAAAAAAAAAAAAACAGAAAGCTAAATGCAAATAATAAAATTCACCTGACTAGGCAAATACTTGTTGTTATGTTATATTAGTTTAAAATATTCAGTAACTTGGATTCCAGGCTTGCATACTTGCACTTGTTTTTAGGGAGAGTCTAAGTATTCAAGTGTTATTTGATTCATTTTATTTGCATTGATCATGGTCACAAACCTTGTAGAATAGGTTAAATACAGGCTTATGCCACTTATGAAGTCTGTTTATTGTATTCATTAGCCTAATTATTAGTAACAACATTACAATAAATGATCGAATATGTACAATTATGTTTTACAAGAAAAAAATGTAATCTTGTAAATATCTAATTTCATATTTTAGGAAAAATAGGCAATAAGAACACACTCACCTGTTAGTGATGTTAAACCGGTGAAGTACAAATCTCAGGATGGATCAATAACTGCATTTTCAACTCTGAACATGTAGACGTGGTAGTAAAAAAACAATGAAGGTTTATATTACCACAATATATTCAGTTTAATTTATGCATAAAGCCAGTTACAACATTTCTGAAACTTGATTAAAGAGATGTGTTGGTGTTTCGGGCGACCGCTTGTTTCGTTTGAGGCATTGACTGGAATTGACAGGCCCCGCCCACCAGCATACGGGAATGATCGCTACTGTGGCGACACCATCGCTCATAAATATTACTTAGCCTACGCTATGAAGACGTCGCTTGGCAGCCTACCCGTCACGTAACCTGATTAATATTCATAAGCCAAGCATTCGCCATTATAGGTTTTAATTTTATTCATTTGATAAATAGACCCTTTTTCTGTTAGTAAACATTGTGACGTTTTTCTGTGGGCGGAGCTTAGGTGGAGGCATGATGTTTGTTAGCTTGCTTTTTTGTTGTTGTTTTTGTTTTGTTTTTTGAACAATGACAGAGTAAATGTTCACAAGGCAATCCTGCATTATCCTACGGAAGTGTATCTGTAGAGCTACAGAACAGCTTGAGAAAACATATGGTATAATGTGGATTAATGTTTGTGGTTGTATTTAAATGCATCTACTTTTATATTTAACATGTACAGACAAACACGCAGAGGTTATTCTGTGCTTGATTACAAAATCTTAAAAGATTGTTAGTCAGCGTGCACTTAACCATCAAAGTATCCCAACTGTCTTTCAATAATACTGTATAACCAAAGATGCAAACAGCCAACATCAACATTTCCTATAGCGTTCTGATTAAATGAAAATTGAATCCAAATAGTTGTTTATCATTTCACAATGTAATTAAATCACAAAACTAATTTCATATGATCTCTTGCTCTGTCCACAAAATGCAATCCATTTGTAGAAAATATATAAATAATACTACTTTACAAATATACATAGCACAGCTTAAGTGTATGAGCTCATGTGACAGTGAAAGTGTGCTGTAATTTAACTTTTGTCAATATAAAATTATTATTCAATGTTACTCTTCACGCTTTCTCATCTTTTTGCACATAACAAGACCATGGCAGGGGATTTTGGTCATAGAAATGTTAGTGTTTAATAAGACTGCTAATAAAGTCATTTCATTTTTATTATACATGATTAGATTCATGATTAGAAATACAAAAGCACAGTTTATAGCAGACAGGTAGTCATTTGAAACAAATGAATGACCCTCAATTAATCATAAAAGGTGTTTCTTGAAACTGCTTTACAGCTACAAAATAAAAAAAAATAAAAAAAAAAGAGTATACACATACTAATAAAACCATAACAAAACCTCCTAAAACAGATCTCAGATGGAAAAAAGGACGGGAAGTATTGGTACCAGCAGCAGCACAGCTCCCTGTGTCAGACTCTGGGCACTGTTACGCAGGCCTGCGTCATGACATGACACATTAAATATGAATCACAATACATTATAATTGTCACAGAAGGTTTTGCTCGCACATCCTTTCAAAGAGATATTGATGCCATTTAATGTAGCTGAGAGAAAAGAAAAGACAAATTAGATTTGGTAGACCGTTTTAAGCAGAAAATAACTCATTTATGTACATTAGGAAACAGCAATTCTGTCTCTGTATAGCAGATCATTACTTTAGATTTCAAGAAGCAGTTATCCATGATTTACCTGTTCCAGTGATGCACTTGTCCTCAACACCTTTACAATCCAGTGTTCTATTGGTTGAACAGTTTGTGTCATTGCAGGTGTAACACATCTTTCCGTTAGATGAGCCTGAACAGAAAAGCAGAGACTGGAGCCATACCTCAAAAAAACCTTAGCAGTCATCATCTGACACATTATCAGACAATACGGTAACACTTTACTTGAAGGGGTGTGCATAAGACTGACATGAGCAAGTGACACTTAATGACAGTTGTCATAAACATGCATAAAAAACCCTTCATATTCATGACATGTGTCATGTCATGTTTATGTAGGTGTCATGTCATGATTATGAAGGTGTCATGTCAGTCTTATGCACACCCCTTCAAGTAAAGTGTAACCGACAATACTAAAGCTTTCAAACTTCAAAAAGGACACAAAAGACCACAAGTATCATACAAGTGGTCCATATTGTGCATTATTATAAAAATGTAATATTTGAGGAAATATTGATGAATTAATCTCTGTAACTGTGTAGATGAAGGTTGGAGTATATATCCACTACTATGTTTTTGAAAAAATCTCCTATGTAAAGGCAGATTTTTTACAACTATATGAGTGCCTGGCGGGGTATTCTGTGATTTTGTGTACTACAGTTGACCGAAAAGTTGCTTATATTCCTTATAGAAATTACAAAACCATGTTAGATACAATCAGGTACATGTGACCAATAAGAAAATGCTATTTGTATCAAAGAAATTCATTAGGAAACCATTCTAACATATACAAATGTGTCTGTGACAGGGCCTGACATTTTAGGTGTGAAATGCGTATAAAAATGTATTTATTTCAATCATAAAAACATGCTGAGATGGCACGATATGTGTTTCATATAGATTAACATGTCCTCCATATGACTCAACGTTCAGATTTAAGAATAAGATATTTTTTTCACCCAAGATTTTTACAAGTGAAAATGTAAGTTTCTGGTAGAATGTCCCACAAAACTGGACGTGTGCTTTTAAATATTGTTCTTTTATGAATTGGCTCTGCTCTGTCACTGTGTCTGTCTCTGTCACTCTTTGTTTAGTGAGTGTACACGATGTATTATAACATACATCGTTTCGCAAACACAACCTGTTTCTTACCAATTATTTCATAATCATGTTATTCTTACTGTGCGTGGTGGTGATGGAGCTGCACTGTTCACTCTGAGAACAGTTTGCAGTTTGTGTGCACGTTCCATGTTAACGATTTCCCCTTTATTTTACCTTATTATATCGGAATCTATTAATAATAATTTTGCTTTTGTTTTATTGTTGCAGTTTCATTCTAATAAATTAGGAAATATTTTTTTCAAATATTTCATTATTAATTTTCCTGCTGAGATTTTCCTACACTCTCAGAAAAGGTACAAAAGTTGTCAATTATAATTTATTTTAAATTATAATGATACTTTACAATATTTTTATCAAATAAATGCAGCCTTGGTGAGCATAAGAGCACAATGCTTCTTTTCAAAAATCTTACTGTACCCAATCTTTTGAACATTAGATTACAGGACATAAAAATACCAAGATTCATATATATATATAGAGAGAGAGAGAGAGAGAGAGAGAGAGAGTCAAGCAAAAGGGTAATGTAGCAAATGATATGTCTTCATAAGGGTTTAATTTCTTTTTATTGTTTTTAACATGATACCCGGTGTCAAAATAGCTTTAGACAAAAAGTAAACATAAACATGAGTGCCTCCACCCCCACCAATATATTTGAAACATGAGATGTGCAAATTTCAACCTAGTTTCGTCTACGTCATCTATCCCATGATTTCACATAAGACAAGAATAACAAGACCATAAATGAGCAGTGAGTACATTAGAAGTCCTCCTGACACACAGCGTCACATATCCTATTCATTCCAATTAAAGCATTAGTAACATTAATAATCACGTACATCTATGAAACATACAAGAGAATATTACTTCAGAGGTATCTCTGATCGGTCCTTTAGGGATTTGGGGAAGCCCTCAGTAGCAACACATGGTCAGTCATTGAAACATTTGGCACAATGACACTTTATACAGACCAATTAATTTCTGGATTCCTCTTCAAATCGAGCCATGCTTCGGGTATTTTGCACCGTTTGCACCTACTCAGTCACATCTCTAAAATGAAAAGCCTGTTATATAGATAGTCAGTTTTGTTAGCAAGGAAATACTTTTAGTCCCACCAAACCACACTTACAGTATTTGCATGTCACCAGGCTGGAAACATACAATTCTAACTATGACATGAATAGTTTATCTTCTCGTGGAAACCAGGAAATGTGAAGGCCACAGCTCAATAATCTATTTAAGCAATAAGTAATATTTGTCACTCATTGTTGGCTCATTTAAAACCATAGATGTTAAGTTTAAACAGTGGCTGGTCTAGTAAAAAGCACAGGCCTAGATGTTTAGTTTCCAGCAGTGCAAAAACATTGAGCATTTATTAGATTGTTAGTGCTAATCTACTGCCTTCAAAGGGCCATGTTTGAAAGCAATTATCGTTTTTTATACTTTGACAACTGCTCATAGGAATGGTACTGGTACTTCACCAGCGTGAGTAGCCCTCAAAATAGCAAATAAACCCCTAATATCTGACAGCATCCGTTTACATCCTTATCCATTCAAGTAGGGTCACAGATGCTGCTCTTTCAGCAGTCTGGGGTCAGACGTTCACTAGTGTTTCTGGTGTTCAGAACTGCCTAAACTGGCTCAGTATGTTAACGGACTGAGTATGAACAGATGATCCTCTTCCTTCCTGATCCACTTCAGGAGCTTGTTGACGGCAGACACAGCCAGGCCCTTTGTTCCCAGAGGACTAAAACAGAGGTAGAGCTCGAAACCACTCGTTACCTACAGAGGAGGATGCATTACATTGATCAAAAGTGACAGTAAAGACATTAACGCTGTTATAAACAATTTCTATTTCAAATAAAAGCTGTTCTTTTGACCTTTCCTAACCCAAAGCTTCATTTTGTTCAATGGTAGTGCATGACTATATAGCACAAAACTGTAAACCAAGACAACACAGAAATCATAATGCTATAAATCGATCATATGCAAATGTGATTTTAGCGGGATACTTCCTCGAGCATGCATACACACAACAAAATCTCTGAATGAATGGAATCTAATAATGCCACTGTATTGCACTTTATGGCAGACTCACCAAGGCATAAAGGTTCTCGGTCTCTGTGCAGTGGTAAATGTAGCGCAGGGGACGTGTGGGGTGATGCAGGCAGCTGTGCAGGTGCTGGTACAATCCCATCAGCTTCTCATGCTCCTCTTCTGCCTGGTATGGTGCTGGAAAGTCAGGACTGACAGGAAAAAACAGGAAGTTACATAAAGACATGAAGTTTCAATGTGTGTCTATCTACCTAAAAGACATTGTTTTCATGATCATCATCATCTAAACTTGTCTTACCTTGTATAGAGCCCAGAGCTTTTAGACTTGTACACAAAGTGTCGCAGCTCAGGTATGCCAACCTGTGAGATTGGATAACTTGGCGTGTTCAATGCTTCCTGTAGGGATTGATATGCACTGCGTCTGCGCAAGCGCTCTAGGAACCGCTTCTTACAGTCGGAGAGGTTAAAGAAATCCTCACGATCTGTGGACACCAGGATAAGACACAGATCCGAGGCCGGTTCCAGGTAAGAAATATGTGCGTGGAAAAATCCAGCCGGGTTAAACTTGGGCAGACATATGGGCGTCCACCCTTCGCCTGCTCGGAAGGAGGACGAAGAGCCGACCAAGTTGAAGAGCAAATGCAGGTCCATGTGGTGCAGAAACTGGTCTTTTTTGCGCACCAGCGTCACCAGCCTGTTTCCGGCAAGCAGGATGGAGAACACCAGGTTCTTGGCTTTAGCAGCCTGCAAGCTGGAGGAGACCATGTCACGGGCCGAGCTGGCCAGAGGCAGGCACATGACGGCGCTCAGCAGCAGGCCTGGATCTCGGTCGAGGAGCCGCAGAAGGTTGTCGGTGAGGTGCTCTGAGCCGGCCAGCAGGCGGCGCAGGTCGTAGCTCTGCCGGTGCTGGAAGACGTGGTTCAGCTGCGTGAGGGTGAGCAAGCTAACAATCTGGTAGTAGACGTACTGAAGCTCTCGCGTCAATTCCCGGTCTGAGCAGTTAGTGCGAGAGACTCCCACCAGGATGAGAGGGCTTTTCCGCAGGAACACCACCCTGTAGCCATCTGAAAGATGTGTTTACACACAAAAATGTCTATACGGTTGTTGCAGTAGTTTTGTAGAATCAAACGGAAGAGATGTGATTTATCGCTTGTTTTGTTGTCTTGCTGCATTTAGTTAGAACATATTTTAAAGCCAAAAAGCATGGCACAAGTCAGCTTTTTATTTAAAAAACAAAATGATATGAATAAATATTATTAATAAACAACAGGAATCAATATTATTAATAAATAATCTAAATTAATAAAAACATTTGGTCAAAAACTGCACACACTACCATTCAAAAGTTTAGGCCCGTTAAGAAAAGAAGTCTCTTATGCTCACCAAGACTGCATCTATCAAAAATACAGTAAAATAGTAATATTGTGAAATGTTATTTCAAATATAATATGAATAATTTTATTACATTAAAAATAGGTATTGTCTATTTTAATATATTTTAAAATGTAATTTATTACTATTTTGGCAAAGAAGACTTTTTAGCAGCCATTACTTTAGTCTTCAGTGTCACATGATCCTTCAGAAATCACTCTAATATGCTGATTTGTTGCTCAAGAAGCATTTAAAATTATTAATGTTGCTGACAGTTGCGCTGCTTCAAAAAATTCCAAAGAACAGCATTTATTTGAGACAGAAATCTTTTGTCACATTATAAATATCTTACTGACACTGATCAATTGAATGCATCCCTGCTGAATAAAAGTATTTATTACAAAAAAAAAAAATTACTGACCACAGAATTTTATCAACATCAGCTATTTTTCTTTTGCTTTATTTCTAGATATCCCTTACCTGCATGGATGGAGCGTATGATGTTCTTCTTATCCTCTACAAATGACATGAGTAACATCATGACTCCCATGATGCTGGAGAGAGCTTCCTCTGTTCCATAGCGTGTATAGATGGGCTTTCCTGCCTCACTCAAGACAAACATATGCTTCCTGTGACTCCGCCATCTTTCACTTGTCACATCCTCCTGTTTTGCCTTGTTGCGGTTCCGAACCTCCTCTTTCCCTTCTTCCACCTGTTCAACCACTAAACCTCCCTCCTCACCTCCTTCCAGAGCCTCTTCTTGAGCATTCCCTACATTCGAGTCGCCCACCTCTGCAGCTTTGTCATTGGTGTTGGGCTCGCTGTCAGCAGTCAGGTCCTCAAACGACTGAGCATGAACAAACATGGCACCCTCCTGTCCAGCGCCTGTTAAGGAGTGACACACATTGCTTGGAAAAGTAATAGCACACCTCTGCTCAACAAACTAAACGACTTGAGGTATCATTCATGTAATCATCAATTATATGAGTGTTACCAAACCTTGTGTGAATTAAAAAAAAATAACAATAGCCTTGTAAATGGATAATAATGAATAAGAAAAATAAGTTTATTAAAGTATTTTTCTGTGCATTCGAGAGAACTGTTATAAATAAAGAGTTTCAGCAATTTTATGTGCATCTCTTTCTGCTGTTATAAAACTGTTTTATGTTTATATATTGTTTTATGTATTAAGAAAGCATAAAACTGATCCCAAAGTGACAGTGAAGACATTTGAAATATTACAAAAGAAGATTTCTATTTCAAATAAATACGGTTAATTTGAATCTTGCAAAAAAGAAACTGTTTTCAACATAATTATATGTTAATTATAAGAAATGTTTCTTGGGCACCAAATCAGCATATCAGAATGATGAATGATCACGTGACAAGGAAAACTGCTTAAAATTTAGCTTCACTATCATAAAACTACATAACATTTTAAAATATATGCAAATAAAAACATAGCAATAATATTTCATAATATTACTGTTTCACTGCATTTTTGATTAAATAAATACAGTCTTAGTGAGCATTAGAGACTTTTTCCAAAAACACAAAAAATCTAAACTAATTAGATTAGCTAAACTAATTCTGAGATTCTAGTCATCCATCACATACAAACATACGAGTTATTTGATCACTAACAACGGGAAATACAATGGGATATTACAAGGATATGCATGACTGAGAAATACGGTGTGGTTTGTTTATAGAGACCCACCCTGTACTAGGCTTAAGAACCATATAGGTCTGATTAATAACTTTGTTAAAGCATCATAAAAACTTTGGCAGCAAAAAATGTTTCCAAGGAAAATAAAGATTACAATCCCGGAGAAAAGCATAACATATTTGCATCTAATCATTACACAGTTAGGTAAAAATTTGTGAAACTAACCTGGCTCGGTCCCCTCCACCAGCCCTGGGGTCGGACTGTCCGATCGGTCCTGCCGGAGTCGATCTGGTGGCACCAAGTTACTATTTTTAACCTCCCAGAGTGCACCCTTATTGTGGACGTCTGCCGCCATCCTGGCATCGGACACGAGAGAGACCCAGCAGAAGAGAGGACGCAGTGTCCTGAACCACCAGTCAGTGCCAGGAGCGATTCACTGCATGATCCCAATAGCTCTGAAGGTCTTACAGTACAATGTATACGTTTCCATCAGCGTCTGGAAGTGTAATTACAGAAAGACACATTAATAAAGGAACAAGAAATGAGTTAATTCCTCAGCTTTAAAACTTCATTCTTCTTTTAGTGCATTTCATAATATTCTATTCTGATGGATTTAGATACAGTTTTATGCAATTGAAGTTATTAAAATGCTGTTAGAATAAAAATGTTCCATAAAGGTGGCCAAATATCACTGCCTTAATTAAAAAATCCCTACAATATTAATGTGTTATTAATAACAAAATATTAACACACACACATCGCAAGGATTTAGACTATACTGTATTTATGATGATGATAATGCAAGCAAAATTACATTTAAAATTCAGTGCAAATTGTATTAAAAACCTTCTCTTTTTAAAACTGTAAAATACAGTGTAAATGAATCCCAGTCTTGAGATACTCTTGGAACTGAACGCATATGGAAGATTTGTGGATTTTCTCATTGAGTATAAATCCACTGACCAGCTAACGCACTAGCCACGGAGCTAAACCTTTAAAAACTGTTGAATGTCATTAGAAGACATCTTACTCTGCCCCAGCTTGAACTGAAGCAAGTCTAACAGATGTTGTTCACATAGTTTAGTCTCTTAATAACACAATTTATCGTTACTGTACCTTACACAGTTTTTATTCAAATCAGTGTATGTTGACTTCTCTTGGGTCAAAAATCAACTCGGACTGTCATCACGGAAGAGTTGTACTATGGGAAATGTGGTTTTTGATTCACGAACATATCGTTTTTTAAGTATTGCTACAGTGCTACTGTGCTACTTTCCACGCTTTTATGTCAAATTAAATGAAACACTTAAATTTTATAAATCTCGCTTAACATTTATACCGACACGGTTTCCGTAAATTTCTCAGGCAGCAAGGAGTCGTATGTTGATGACGCGCTCAAAAAGGAGGAGTTATTACGTTTGAACTAAGCGCGCCGCGTCACTGTTTTCACGAGCTCAAAACTAAACCAAAAACAAGCCATATGAACATAATTATGGAGTTTAATTGAACAAAGCCGCGTGAATAGGACCTCTCGATAGTTTCAGCGTTATCTGGGTGAGTAAATGGAGCACATGAAGTAATAAACACGTAGCACAGAGTATCACAACAGATCAGTAATTAACAAAACACACAGGAAACGTGTTGTGACATAGAGATTTTGACCTTGTTGTGTCTAATATTTTAGATCAACAATGCCCATTCGAGCATACTGCACCATCTGCTCAGATTTCTTTGATAATTCCAACGATGTGGCTGCAATTCACTGTGGTCACACTTTTCATTATGCTTGGTAAGTGTCTCCTTTCACCCTACTGCACGTTTGTTTTGATTTTAGAATATTATATTATATGCATTATTATAATATTAAACAATTATTATACCATTTACCACAGGATCGTCATTGCACTTTTATGCAATGTCTATAAAATTCTTGTTATTTTAGTTGTTAAAAAAAAGGCCTGATAATGTTATGAAAATTCATTGGTCAGAATGTGTGGAAACCTGAACAATTATTAATGTATGTACGTTCAAATATTTAGAAATGTCAATGTTTGAATGTTAAACAGTAAATAATGTTTCTCAGTGACTTTCTATGTTTCTTTTCCTTTCAACAAAGTCTTCTCCAGTGGTTTCAGTCGGCCCCGAGCAAAACCTGTCCACAATGCAGGAAACAGGTAAACCATTGGCTTAACCTGCGAACTGACTTGTTCTTCTGATTAATGAAGTTAATTGAAGGTATGGACTGAAATGAAACCTCACTCTTTCTGTTTTAGGTCAGTACGCGGCACATTATCAACAAACTGTTCTTCGACATAGCACCAGAGGACGATGGGACGCCAGTGGATCCTGAAAGTTTACAGGTGATATAGCATGCTGTTGAATTTATTCAGTGCCCAGAGTTTGTAAACACGGTAAACTGACAGAATTGCCCGGCTTTATTGTTCCAATTTCAGAATGAGCTTGATCGCATGAAAGCAGTGTTGTCTGCAAAAGGTAAGACTGAAATAATTTCCTCAAGTTCTTGATTGATCCTTAAAACATCCATCCATCCATATTATGTGTTTACATGTGTTATGCGTTCCAGAGAAAGAATGGAGGGACAAGCAGAAGTCAGTGGACACACTAAAAGACACAATTGAGAAGCAGAAGAAGGACCTGGATAGACTCCGCAAGGAAGTCGGAGACAAAGAGATGTTGTGTTCTGTCCTCCGGGTACATTTATTTTTAGTGAAAAACTGTTGTGTTTGTTAGTCCAGCATGCTTTCTGCATTGTATTTTAATGCTGGTATTAATTTTGTTGTGCATGAAATTCTCAGAAACAGATGAATTTCTTGGAGAGTCAGAAAAATGAAGGGCAGGCAGCTAAAGAGGAAGCCAAGCGACTCCGAGTCAAAATGAAAACCTATGAGAGGTAGTAATTCATTTGTCTAGGACAGGATTTTGTTCTTAAGTGTATGTGAGAGAGATAGACTGTGAGTAAATGATAGTGCTTATTGAAATTTGTCATCTTCCAATATCAATAATTCAGTGTTCAAAACTCAATAGTGATTCACACTCAAAACTCAAAAAGTTAAATTATTATTTTTATCCATCACATCAAGAGATATGACATAAACATACTGAAGAAGGCTTGAGAGCTGAAAAGTTTGTGTCCATCTCCCCATGTGATCAATAAAAATAATAAATGAACTTTTCTGATTAGTTATAAGGTTAAAAAATATTTAGTGGGCTTTCTTGTTTGTTCATGTGCTCTCTTGTGTATGTTTCTGTCCTTTAGTTTAGATGTGGTCCTACAGGGTCAAAGGTCAGAGGTAGAGGCCATGATCACTGATATGGGCGTTGGTCAGTCTGCTGTTGAACAGCTGTCCATATACTGCATCTCACTTAAAAAGTAGGTTTTACTTTCCTCCAAATACACACACTCTCACTGCTGGATACCTAGTGTAGTCATATACTGTAGTTTAAAACTTAAAACCTCAGTATTTTCACTTCCTCAAACCTTTTACAATGTCAGTACACCAGTTGTGCTTCCTCATATGCTATATTTGAGTGTTATATCCATAGAGCAAATACAGCTTGAACAAACCTCTTATTTATTCTCAGGGAGTACGACAATCTGAAAGGAAGCTTCAAGTCATCAAATGAGATGTGTGAGAAGCTAAAAAGGGAACTGATCTCTTCTAACAGCAAGGTTCATTTCTTGTCTCTGAGACTGTCTATCAAAAATATCATTATTTGAAATGTATAATTGCTTATTGTTCTTTATAGTTTTCTTCAGCATCCATTTATATATATATATTTTTTTTACTGCAGTTGCAAAAAGCTACTACAGAGACAAACAAGACAAAGGAGGACATGAAGGCACTTCAGAATGACCTGTCCAATGCAGACAAAGAGATCACTGTTAGAAATTCTATTTGATCTACTTTATTACACTTTATCTATTTGTGTCCGTAGATTATTATAGTGCGTATCTTTAAAGGCCATTAATCCTATCTATATTCTGAAGACTTGTACAGAGGGTTTTGTTCATATAACATTCACCTGGATTAAAAAAAAATGTTTTTCCTAAAAACATTTAGATTTTTTTTTCTGACTGTTGACAGTATTTTCTGAACTATGCAGTGACTGAAAAAGGTTTTTGCAGAAAGGATTTTGGATCTTTAGTATGTTAACTAAATGAAACAAGAATTTTCAGTGTTCAAATTTGTCTTCTTACATTGTATGCAAATCAGGGCATTTTTTAGTTAATGCCAAATTAGCATTTTTAAACATACAATTTCAGAACTTGTAAAGCAAAATTTTTGCGTATCTTTAAAGGCCATTAATCCTATCTATATTCTGAAGACTTGTACAGAGGGTTTTGTTCATATAACATTCACCTGGATTAAAAAAAAATGTTTTTCCTAAAAACATTTAGATTTTTTTTTCTGACTGTTGACAGTATTTTCTGAACTATGCAGTGACTGAAAAAGGTTTTTGCAGAAAGGATTTTGGATCTTTAGTATGTTAACTAAATGAAACAAGAATTTTCAGTGTTCAAATTTGTCTTCTTACATTGTATGCAAATCAGGGCATTTTTATTAGTTAATGCCAAATTTGCATTTTTAAACATACAATTTCAGAACTTGTAAAGCAAAATTTTATGTCTTGATGTATATTAACTGGGGAAGTCTGGTGATATCAAGTAGTTACAAAAGTTACCTGTAGTGTCTTGCCTTTAGGTTAAATATGACATATGTACACAAATGAAATTGAAGGGAAAGATAAACTGAGAAATTTCATAAAAATCCTACAATTATGTAAAAATGCATCAAAATTCATTTTCAAGAGACCATTCAAATCAGCCACAAGGGGCTGCAATTTTTACAAACTGACACTTATTTTCTGCTGTTTCTGAACTCTTGATCTGACTTCTCATGTTCCACAGAGCTTGAAGAAGAAGGTGGAAATTCTTCAGCGGACGTTAAGTACTCCAAATCGCACTAATGAAGCCATCAGCAGACTGGTCTTCGAAAGGTCAGAAATCAGTTTATATTTTGAGCAAAACTTTTGGCTATTCAATAGAGCTGACGAAAGAGACATTGTTGATTTTTGTGTTTCCAGCCCTGCTCCTCTGGTGCTGAAGCCTCCTGGTTGTGGTCCGATGACAGACTCTCAGGAAATTGACCTCAACCTGACCTTCGACATTAACACACCTGAACAGGTCGAGAAGAAACCCGTTCAGGTTCCATCTAAGAAGATGCGTCTGGACCCTTCAGCGTGAGTTTTTAATCCGTACAATACAGTTTAGTCACACTGCTCATATTATTTCTATTGATATCCATTTGTTTTTGTTTTTCCACAGGTCCTCATTCAAAAACACGGAAAATGCGCTCGGACATAGTGTATGTGTTTAAGCGGGCTGTCTTGGTGTTGAAGAATCTGACATTGGAATTAGATGGAGTGTGTAATGTTTGTGTGTGTGTGTGTGTGTGTGTGTGTTTTTTTTCTCAGAACGCTCGTGTTAAAGATGTCATGATGGGGCCCATGTTAAGGAACTCGCTGCTCTTCAGAAAGCATGCATTTGGGAGCATGCTGGACCCATGCAAATTTGGCACTGTGAGAGACTTCTATATTTTTTTTCAACTTATCAACTCTTCTTGGTTTGCATGCACACATTTACTACCATTTAAAAGTTTAGGGGCAGTACGATTTTCTTATATGTTTCTAAATATTCTCACAGTCGCTGCAATATAATTGCAATTATAAGTAATAAATGTCTTTACTGTCACTTTTAAATAATTTAATGCATTCTTGCTGAATAGAAGTATTCATTTCACAACAAAAAAATCTAGACCCCAAAGTTTTGAACATTTTGTGCAGTTTGCCTTAATGCATCTTTTTTATTCCAGGTAAGGTCTGGCTATGATGGACTTGGAGGAAGAGACAAATTTATTCAACCTGTATCCTTATCCAATGAAAATACTTATATTGCTACCATTATGTATATACATAAATATTTGAAGTAGCTTTTTTTTTCTATGTTTCCTTAACTCTAGTATGTCCACCAGTCTCCTTTATCTGAGATTCGACCCCTCGCCATGAAGTCCAAGAGGAAGGTCTCCAGGCCTGTTACAAGCAAGCCCACCTCCAGTCTGACCACTCTGCATGGTTTCTTGGAATAAAACATCTCCCTTTTGAGGCCTGCAAGAGACATTTTTCCCATGATGCCAGCCAAAAATGCGATAAGGGAAGAAACTATTTACAGCAACTTTAATAAGGGAAGTGGTCCTAGTGGTCTGTTGCTAAGAACATCTTCTTGTGCGAGTCTGACCAGTTTCAGGGCCATCTGCATCCACAGGGAGCTGGTGATAAACGGAGAACACTTCATGCCACATGCTTTTGGAAATTTTCAGTAGAGACTGAAAATGAAGTTTAGTGCTAGACGTGTTTGTGGAAATCTCAGTGGCCACTCTGAGCTGATCTGTATGTTTATCTATGTGTGTTTTTAGGCTCTTCCAAACAGAATAAATGAAATGAACTTGTCTCATGAGATAGAAAAGTTTTATTTATTTGACTTTGCTCACCAACATCTTTCAAAAGGGCTGCATTTCTGGCATTTGAAGCATCTTTAGGTCAGAATTTATGTCCAGTTTCTGTATTTATATTTGTCTTTTCCTTTCTGAATGATTTTTGATAGAAATAGTCTGTTTTTTTACTTGTCTCTACACAGATGAATATCATTTGAAACAATAAACTAGCTTTTTATTAATATATACATCTCCATTCATAATCCCTATCAGGATTCTTGGAGCTGACAAAAGGTGCCTTGTAATATATGATCGAACTCAAATATTGTACAAGCCAGACAAAAACTTCACTTGATCTTCAGCCTTCTGATAACATTTGTAGCATGTAATGTAGATAAATAGCAACAAGCAGAATTGGAAATGCTTTGGCTGCGATGAAACATTATAGTGAGATTTAATGTTATAAGTAAGGTGTTAGTCTGTACAGGCAGCAGGGAGTGCTAAAGGTTTGAGTATTTCAGGAAATTCAGTAATCTTCCAAGAATCCTAAAAAAAAGCATCATGATTTGCACAAAATTATTAAGCAGCACATTTGAAAACACCAACAAAAAAAACAAAGCATACACAATTTCTGAGTCATCTTGTACCCTCAACTCTGATTCTGCCATTACATTCTGATTCTCGTGGCTGTCACCCTGTCTTACTTCCTCTGACTCCCCTTGACCCACCCTTATGTGTGCATGGTAAGTGGAGTGTTGTGGAGCTTCAGGAAAGCAGACAAAGTCTGACATGTCTGTGTCTATCTCTGTTTTGTCTCTCACACTGCGCCGGCATGTACGCGGTGTTACAGGTGATGGAAATGAACAGTGCCGAAGCTGATCTCGGTGTACTACCTTTGTAGGTCCCCTTTTCTGGTTTGACGGTAAACACAGGTATGTCTAAGTGGTTTTGCTTTATCACTATGTATGGTGTGTCTTCCCATTTATCCTGAATTTTATTTCTACCCCTGTGTTTGTGATTGCGCAGTAGCACCCGATCTCCAGGCCTCACAAGAGCTCCAGATGACTTGCGGTCATAAATCCTCTTTCTCTTTCTGGAAGCCTCTTGAGATGCTGCGTTTGCTACCTCCACAGCCGTCTTCAGTCTTGCATGATGACCTTTCACCCAGTCGTCCAGGTTATCAACCTCATCCTCTTCTAGATCCTTTTCTCCAAGAACATCCATTGGTAAACGTGCATCCCTTCCGAACATTAAATAGAACGGAGAATAACCAGTAGATGAATGGACGTGACTGTTGTAAGCCATTACCAGCTCCGGAAGGTGAGTCTTCCAATCTCTCTTCTTCTCTGGAGGCAAGGTTCTTAACAAGTCGTGCATGGTACGATTAAATCTCTCACATTGAGAGTTTCCCTGTGGATGGTATGGGCTTGTACGACTTTTTCCTATACCATAGATCCTGCAAAGCTCTTTGATCACGTTGGCCTCAAAACATCTGCCCTGGTCAGAATGCAGGCGAGCCGGACAGCCATAATAAACAAACCAGTGCTTGAGCAGTGCCTTTGCCATTGTATTTGCTGTCTGATTCCTGGTAGGAACAGCGACTGTAAATCTGGTAAACGTCACCTTTTCAAATGATCACCTTCAAACAATCACATTTGAAAACACCAACAAAAAAAAACAAAGCATACACAATTAAATCTCACCTCAGAATGAGCACTTACATGAAACGTCCCTTCAAATGTTTACTCACAGTTCACAAGTTACTCACAGTTACTCAAGTTCCATAGTCCACTTGAATCACCACAGTTCCCTGTTTATCAGTTCAGTCACTAAAAAAACGGAAAAAATGAGAGGAATACCATAGAACGATGAATTAGAGGGCGTTGACTGGACGTAGAGTGCGTTGAAATAAACTGAAGATCAAGTAGTTTTAAGTGTGTAAGTTCAAAAATTCACTCAGTCTTGTAAAAATATCCCACAGATAAACTGTCTCAACAAGCATCAAACTGAGATGAAGCAACCTGAGATGTTACTTGGATGGCAGGGTAGCAACACAATCTTCAAACTTTAATTGGCGGAAAAGTTAAGTCTCTGCATTAACTGCATTATACAGCGATCTCGGTCCCACGTGCTTTGACACGTGCGGGAAACTTAATTGCACGTGAATGGTCCCGTTGAAATGTTAGCTCTTGGCGCTGCTTATCAATCAAAACACCAGAGGTGCAAAATGCAGCAAAAGTACATGCAACAAGTCACTTGATGACAAAAATCAAGCAGGGTTTTCACTTTAAGCGTACTCACAGCTTCCGTGGCCTTCGATATGTTACTGCGTCATTTTAACAGCCAACACATACCACTAGAACCAAACTGAAAAAAAACTCCTTTCTGCTATGAACTGCGGTTCACTGTCCACACTTTCACTTAGTGCTGTCGTCCTTTATTCGACTTAAGCCTCGATAATCTTCCGTTGAAGCAACTTTATCGAACGAGCTTCTCGATCACAACACTGCACTCACTTGTGTGTGACACACTCATACACCGCGCTCTTTTTCGTCTCTCCCTGCTGCACTTGCAGCACGCGCAAAAAGCGGACCACTCGCCAAAATAAAAGTATCCCAAAGATAATCTCTTTTCAAAATAATATACCCGTTACATATGTCTTAGTGTCTACGAATCTCTGCAAAATAAACACAAATTTCTGTTGGGAAGACTTCCTTTGGTAACATTGTTTTTCCTACACTCTTCAAAATAAAAGTTCTTTATTCGCAGCTATGACAACTTTTAACATGCATGAAACCTTCCTATTGCACAAAATGTCCTTTATATGAGAAAATGGTGCATTTTTATTATTAAAATGTTCCCCACACTGATTCTTTTGAAGGAATAGTTAATCCAAAAATGAAAATTCACCCCACAAACCCTAGGCCATCAAAGAAGAAATTAGCATTACATCACTTGCTCACCAGTGGATCCTCTGCAGTGAATGGGTGCCGTCAGAATGAGAGTCCAAACAGCTGATAAAAACATCACAATAATCCAAAAGTAATACGCATTACTCCAGTCCAGTGAAAAGTTGTATGTTTGTAACAAAAAACAAAACCATCATTAAAGCGTTTTACATTAAAATTGTCGCCTCTGGCCAAAATATGTCCATAATCCATAATAACGCTTCCTCCAATGAAAATGTTTAACGCTTGCTGTCTTATTACATCAAAATCTGCCAAAATATATGGTTAGAACTGTTTGGCCAACAGTTCTTGATCTGTGTATATTTCTCTCCTGATTCAGATGAGATTACTTTTCTCCTGGTTTTTCATTCTGACGAAAAGTGACGTAATGATACATTTCTCCAAATCTGTTCTGATGAAGAAATAAACTCATCTACATCTTGAATGGCCTGAGGGTAAGTACATTTTTAGCACATTTTAATTTTTGGGTGAACTTTTCCTTTTAAAACTGTTCACTGAAAGGTCCTTTAGGGAACAAAAAATGGTTCTTCAAAGGCATCGCTGTGAAACCCCCCTATTGGAACCTTTATTTTTGAGTGACATATCACACTTAAAAAGACATACTGTCAACCACTGGCCTTCTGGAATTACATGGTTTTGGATTTTCCTTGTCTAAAGCACGACAAACTCATATATGTGTAGATGTGAATGTCTTTGTCTCCATGTATCCCTACAAAAGTTCCCTTCTCGGATTTCTCTGAATGTTTCTCAGAGCGTGTTCTTGTCAGATCAGTGCACTGGCTTTATAAGAACCATCTGGGCCGACTCGTGATCCGTAATTGTTTTCATTAAGTTAATGAAGCTATGGAAGATAAGATACGAGGTCTTTTATGGACCATGAGGCTCATGGGAAAGCAGAACTGACAGGAAGCTGTGCACGCAACACAGTCCAACTGACCTCTCACTCTCTCTTCCCAGTGCCTTGAACTTCCTTCAAGACTTGGAACAAGGTTTCAGAAGAAATTATTGTGGCTTTTCTCATGTTCCCTAAACAGAAAATATTTACTGCCACATTTAGCGATGAGTTAAGTTGCTCTGGCCACGGCAACTTCCTGTTCAGGGCAGCAGCTGGGGCGGCAGTATAAACATCTGTGGCTGATTTGGTCGTTCTGCTCCTCTGGGCTGTTTTAAAGCAGATCCTGGAGTGTTTACATAGAGCCTGTGGGGGAACGGGCAGCCAGACAAGCATGTGAACCAAAGCGAGTGGGCAGAGCTAAAGCAGGAGAGGGTCTCTGCTGGGTCTCCGTTTCCTTTATTTTATGTCTATACAGATCTGGAAACGAATCATAGATCACGTAGATTTGTGTTGAGATCTTCGTACAAATGCTTTATCACTCCTAAACTCCAGCAGGGACTCTTGACAAGTGGTATAAGCAAGTGAGAAGTGCTCATACACAGTTTCCCATCTTAAATAACAGGGTTTCCTGCCCCTAGCTAAAATTGCATCATTTCCAAGTATACAACACCAGAAATATGTGTGGGTAGGCATGTGCACATTTACATTCCTCTGTGAAGAAAAAAGTGAAGAAATTTCCTAAGAATGTTCAAAAAATTCTTAAGTTCTAAGTTCACATTTTTTAGATGAAATGTCTTTGAAGCTATCTGATTATATAGCGATTCTTGCCAAAGCCTTGCTGATCAAGTCAATGAAAAACACCCCAATAGCCATCTTTTTGCACTGCCTTCAGATTACTGTAATATTTATAAACAGGCACACTATTCACTGTTTTCACACATATGTACTATTTTCATTGCTACTGATTTAACAGGAGTTCAGAATTCACGTTTAATCTTCTGTGTATTTTAAATATTTTTTTGTGCTGAATGCTGCTTGTAATTATAAAAACAAGGTCTCGATTCGAGTCTTGTAGAGTTAAAAAGTCACTTTGTGCATAATCTAACTGATCAATTGGTGTCACTTCAGTACTCATCCACATCATTTGTAATAGTAATATGCATTATAGTATATCTAGGCTGTATTTGTTTCTAATGCTTAATATTTGAAACAACCCAATAAATTAATTAAACATCTTACCTATGGGCATTTAAGACAAGTAAATAACTCTTAAAAGGCTATATTTAAGAACATTCTTTTCAGGAATTCAAATTCTTCTTAAGTTTTGTCTTTGGAACAATTTTAAGAACAAAGATAATAATATTCTTAAATGTTTTTGGAAATACAAAACATACTTAATTTTATTATTAATGTTTTGTGAAATCGGCCCCTGCCTGGAGTGAATGATTATGGAATTACAGATAGGAAAAGACTGTGGCTTAATTAGAATAGCATACTACTCTTAACCCTCCTAAAACCTGGAAATTAGGCATTTTGCACTTATGGTTAAATTTTCCTGAACTCAGTGGGTTTTTTGCATGTGTTTTTGTTCAAATGGCTGAAATAAGGTCTGACATTTTATTCTACGCCATAAAATACATCACATTCATGATTTTTTTAAACTTTCATTTGTCTTGAACAAGCTAAAAAGTGGCCAAATTGAGACTACAGAAGTTGTTGGGGACGTTAAACATCATCACAGTGAGCATTCTCAGTGAGCACAGTGAGAGGCGGACTTACCCATTAGGCAAAGGTAGGCGACCACCTTGGGCCCCCAAAAGCCAAGGGCCCCCTAAAATGCTTTTCATATACGAGATGCGCATCAAAGGGTTAGTTCACCCAAAAATGAAAATTCTCTCATTAATTAATCACCCTCATGTCGTTTCAAACCCGTAAGACCTTCGTTCATCTTTGGAACACAAATTAAGATATTTTTGATGGAATCTGAGAGCTGTCTGACCCTGCATAGACAGCAACGCAACTGAAATGATCCCAAGTCTAGAAACATAGCAAGGAGATCTTTAAAATAATCCATGTGACATCAGTGGTTCAGCCGCAATTATACGAAGTTGTTTATGTATAGCAGATATTCTTCGTTTCTGGACTTGGGAACATTTCAGTTGTGTTGCTGTCTATGCAGGGTCAGACAACTCTCAGATTCCATCAGAAATATCTTCATTTGTGTTCCAAAAATGAACAAAGGTCTTACGGGTTTGAAATGACATGAGGGTGATTAATTAATGACAGAATTTTCATTTTTGGGTGAACTAACCCTTTAAGCGCTGATATGAGAATGGTTGCTTTTTACAATGTTTATCACCATGACAACCGTCTGCGTGTCTGAGTTGAACACACTTCTCGTGTATCCTGCTTGTAGCAAATGAAAATATCATGAATCTGAAGCTGTAATTAAATATTGCGCAACAGTGCATATTATATGTTTATTGTTTTAAATGCTGCTTACACATTTATGAGAAGGACCCAAGTAGAGGATGCATTCGCAGTTACTTATTTGGTTGATATAATCCTTAGGTGTGTAAATGTATAATTTCCATTTCATTATTTTTTCATTTTCATTTAAATTTGTAGTTAAAATAATTAAAATAAGAGTATTTTAAAGTTTAGATTTAGACAGCCTTTGGCACACAGGCTTACACTGGTAACTCATCAGTGGAGTTTCCTCCTCAATATAGGCTATATTGTTCTCATTCTCACTAATTCAATTTTATATGAATGAATCTCTGAAGGGTACCGACTGTCTTCAGAAAAGTTTCGGTTACATTTTCATTTTATCTGATAAAGTAGCATTTATGAGTGGAGCGCTGCTTTGTTTACAGCCATTACCGGGGAAACCGCTGTATTTCTGATGTTCCAAAAGCGCCTTCTGCTGGCAGATAATGAATGTGCATTTTCAATAATCCCGTCTGCAGTTTTTGTTCAGACCAATGCGAAAATCCACCCAGATAACCCCGTTTTAAATTCATCTCATAATTTATACTTCTGACTCATCTCTTTTCTTAAAAAATGGTTTAAAGGCTCAATTGTGAGGTTGATCATTTTATAATTTATTTTGTTTTTGTGAAAACTGTAAATCAATTGCTATTTCATGGTCTACAGCATGAAAGAAAAATATGCCATTATAACATGTACATGAAAAATGTAGAAACATTGGACACAACTGTGGGGCACCATTGTGCAGCAGCAAGCATCACAACAAAAAAGGAACCTCAAGGCTGATCTAGGTAAATTTGTGCAAATATATAGGGCCCGATTCCTATATTTTGCCTGGGGCCCCCAAATCACTAAATCCGCCCCTGCATTTACTCACTAGTATGCTTTTACAAGCTCATCGCACTTTTGCAAACTATTCAAACTGATGACATTAGTTTATCATTAAACAAACTCTGTGGTCTTTAGGGGGCAGTATGAGATTGATGGCATCATAAAACAAACATATTTTTCTATATATAATAGTTTCACAATAATGAAAAGTAAAAGCAGATAGCTAGATATGAATACCCTGCAGTCATATCTGAAACACTTACACTATCCTCTGGGATGCATTATACATATAAAATTATAAAATAATATGAAGAGTGTTTTTCTTTGTTCAGAAAGTCCTACAAGAAACCATCTCCATCAATAGAAAAGAACCACACAGGGAAAAAAAGAAAGAAAGAAAAGGACAGGATGAAAATCTGACTGCTGCTTTTCATGGATGGTCAACACATCAGTCAGAAGCTCACATCCTGTGTCAGAGTTTATTTTTATCATGGGAAGAGAGAATAAACTCTATTAAGAACGATGAGCCATAAACAGGAAAGACTCCCATTGAGCCACTGTGTTTTCTCAGATGAAGTGACCCGCTCTGACATTAACATCACATGGTGCATGTGCATGGGACTGTCTTTTATTGTTGCATTAATGTGTCGGGTTTGGTGTGTCTCTTTTACATTCTGTATTTATATTTTCTTTTAATTACTGATAAATAGGAGGGATATAAAATAATACTTCATCAGTCCCAGATGGATAATTTAGTTTTGAGGGTATAGAATGAATCATATAGACACTAAAATATGGAGGAAAAGAAAATAGGAAACAATAAATAAATAAATGTCATTTGAAATTAAATGTGTTGTGTGACAATAAAGATACCAACCACAACCAGAATACAATATGCTATGAAATACAGTTTGATGTCAATTAAGTATATTAATATGTTAATATTAATTAATATTCATAAAATATAATATTAATATACAAAATAAATGGAGAAAAAAGTTTCATAAAACATATTGCAGCCATGACATCATACAAATAAAGATCAGAAATTAGAGCGCTTTCTGAGTATGTCTTATAGAGACCTACATATATTCATACCTAACATAAATTGGCATTTGATTGTGTTGTTTCGTTTCTCCTGAAGTCACAACAGGCAGGATGACTTTACTGTAAATGTCACAGTCAGGTAGTAAGTAGTCTTACGCCCTGATCCAGGAAAAGCCTCTCCTGTGTGATTCCAAGGGATCAGCTAAGCTGGTCTCAGATCAGTGTATTGACTATTAAATGTCAGAGTTCACGTGTGAGTTGGGCTGACCGTGACTCATCCGCTGCTGAAGACATGGTTTTGTCTGGAGGCCTGGTGACAGTTTCTTTAATTCTTTGACCTTTACCTGAGACAGTGCTGATATTTATTTAACAGATCTCAGACTTTTTAAAAAGGTCACAACAAAGAACACAATAAAAAGACCACAAGAGTTCAGACCGAACTAATAGAGTCCAAAAAAGACCAGAGATAAAGTGTATATTCCATCACAAAGACTGAACAGTGATTAGATATTATCTTTATAGCCTATTTTATTATACTCGATAAAGTATAATAATGTGATCTGATGTAATTGTTGATTTTAATTGTATTAATTTATATAAAAATTAATCATGCATTAGAATCCATTACATTTCTTTCATGAAATTGTTAGTTATAAACTGAATGAAGGAAAATGATTAAAAACAGGTGAGTCAATCAGCAAAGCAGTTTACAATAAACCAAGTTGACCCTCCCAACCAACGCAACACAACGGTGGTTACTCCAGTCTGCAGCTGATCTTACTGGCCTTTTGGGTTGTTGTGCCATCCTACCTCTCACCTGACCAGATCCATGTCTGAACCTGTCCGCTCGGTGACATAACAGCCTGTTTTGCAATGAAGTAAAACACAGAGACAGAGGTTTGCAGGAAATCATGTGACTCATACCTAAATGCATACAAAATAGGATCAAACCCAGTCTGGATACTCACGTTTTTGTCATTATGTAGAGCGTCATTCTTCTGACTGTGGCTAGTTTGGAGGTGTTAGACAGGAAATGAGGTAAGAGCTAAGTAAGGATGCTCCTCTAGTTCCTCAGAGCTTGACATTGTGTATGTTCACACAATCTTTTCTCACATTATCCATGTGTCTTTACTGTCACTACTGATCAATTTATTGCATTCTTGCTGAATGAAAGTATTCATTTATTTTACAAGCAAATATTACTGATATTAACTAATATTAATATTATTGAATGTTAGTGCAAATCTTCAATTCAGTCATTAACTCAAACATACAATAATTCTAATTATTTGAATGAACCAAAACTACTGAAATATAAACCAATATGAAGTACTGAAATATGTACCATTGTATAAATAAAAAATAAGTAATTTTTTTTTTAGGTTATTTTAGGCTAGTATCCCACACCAAACATCTAAATACTCTCCTGACATGTAACAAATAAATTGCTTATGAGAAAGACAAGGCTTCTGACAGTCTATTTCTCTGTATTTTTCAATCACTCACATATTTTATCTTCTCTTAAAAAAAAAACAAGGTTTCTTTTTTGCCAAGGTTTCTTTTTCTTATTCTCGCTATTCCAGTCCATTACGGTGCCCCGCTATAAAAGCTCTAGAAAATGTGTTTTTGTTTTTTTCATTATATAAGTGAAAAATGAATAGAATAACAGAATAAAGCATATGAGGGGAGAGGAGGGGGCGTCCAGTAAAATATCATGCACACATTATTTGTGGAAAAACCTCTTGAAAACAGTCTTGGCCCTACGGTTAGATGACACCACAGTCTTTCCATTCTTTAAAGTATCACACACACACATACACTCCCTCCAGCAGGAGTTTGGTTTGAGTGGCGTTCTTATTGTTCCGAGCTCTGCTGTTTTTCCCTGCACTGAAGCTGAGACGCGGATCTGGGGATGAGCAGACGGAGCGGGAGATGATGGAGTGCATAATGGACGCATGACTTCAGAGCGGAGGTGTTGGCTTGAAGCACGCATCACTGACCTCAGTACCTGTGCAGGTAGCCAACCAATGAACAGAACGGCCGCTTTGGGATTCCAGAGGTGTTGGATTTCCCAAAACAAACGTCGAAAGCCCACAAATATCCCTCTGGCTCTAGTAGTCACTTCACCAAATCCTTTATACACACTCAAACGCACACGCAAGGAGAGTGACCTCATGTCGACAATATTTCAATCATTAAATCAGTCTGTATGAAAATGATACTCCTCTCGTTTGCTTACATGTTGCTTTCAGCAAGTTCTCGAAGCCATTTCAGTTGCAGGCTTTCATTGCTGAAAAAAAGTTCTATGGAAAAAAAAATAGATTTGTGTTTTTTAGTCACTTGAATGAATCAGAGGGTCAAGTTCACACAAACATGAAAATGTACTCATGCTCATGTCATTACAAGCTAGTATGACTTTTATTCTTTTAATTTAACTAATTTGGGATATAAAAAAAATGCAAGTTAAAGGGTGCTGTTTAAAATCTAAAACAGTATTTAATAGTATTTTTTAGTATGTTTATATAATACTATAGTATTTATTACTATTTTTAATTAGCTTTATGGTTGTATTTTTAGTTTTTATGTTTTATGTTTTAATTTTTTTATGTGCTTAAATATACATATTTAGCTTTTTATTTTATTTTAGTACCAAAATACCGAAAACTATTTTTTATAGTTTTAGTTTAGTTTTTTTTTATAGTAATAGTTTTAGCAATAGCACCTCTCCAAAAATGACAACAAAAGCACCATAAAATGAGTCCACATCAGGGGCGTAGATTACGC
>NW_015557099.1:644688-683135 GCF_001515605.1 Sinocyclocheilus anshuiensis | reverse complement strand
TCCCCCTCACTTCTGAAATGATGGCTACGCCCCTGGTCCACATGACTCGAGCACTATATTCCAAGTCTTCTGAAGTCATACAATATGTGAGAAACAGACAAAATCCTCTCATCCACAGAAGCTTTTAAATTAAATTTACATTTCCACATATTTAAACTGGTCTATCACATTGAGTTACAAAGGATGTTGCAACCAATGGTGTTTGTAAGTAAACGGCCTAAATAAAAAGAACAGATATATGAGTATAACAGAAATATGAGTCAAAAGAGTCTTGAATTTCAGTGTGCACTTCTTATGGCTTCAGAATACTTAAATACAGCACTTATACAAATACAGCACAGTTTATGTTGCCTTTTTGGTATTTTACAGCTTATCTTCATTCACATTCATAACTTTTATTTTAAAAAAGCAGTGTGAACATTATTTGAAATATCTCCTTTTGTGTAATATGGAAGAAAGAAAATCCTACAGGCTAATTTGAATTTTTGAATGCACTATTCCTTGAAATTACTAGTGAAATCTGTTTGTGTTGCAAGTTTTATGTCTGCGTGTGCACCCATAATAGCAAAATTTGTAGCCAAAGGCAATTCAACTAATAAAGACAAAAACATGTGTGAACAGCCATCCACACACACACACACACACACAAAAACCTTCTGCCCACTCAGGGTAGAAAAGACAGGTGAGAAAAGAAAACTCCCTCCCCCTACACTAATTACACATTAATATGAGTGTGTGTGTGTGTGCGCACCTGCCCTGTAGCCATAGTCTTGAATGAGGTTTGGCACTGGGCCCCTCAGATTTTCATGCAGCGTGAATCAGAATGTGTGTGTTCACGCAGGCTCGCGTGTCACAGGGAGCAGAAGTGCTGACTGAACTCGCTGCGGTGCGTCAGTTTCAGTGGAGCTGTCTGAACATGCTGAAGAGAAACTACCCACCCATGTCTTCCTCCTTTCTATCTGCAGTATACGAGCCATATGCTTTTATTCTGTCGCAGGTTTCATCCTAAGTGGGGGCGACCTGTGAACTTGAGGGTTATTGAAAGAACACTATCACCACTTTGCCGTTAGCAGGGAATTTTACCTCAACCTGACCCATATCATCTATATTTTTGCATTTTCAGAAGAAAATTAATTGCCTTTGTGACACTTAAAGCCACAGTGAATAAATTACACAAAAAACACAAAAGAAAAAAAAGACACTATGAATTGAATGATTCCGGTTCCAATTAGTATAAACAATCCAGATCCTTAAAAATTCCGTTATTGATTCTTTTAGTAGGCTATATTTAAGGAATAAATATTTGGGGAGAAAAAATATATGCTTACTTAATGATTTTCCCAGTATTTTTAGAGGCAGCATAACCACATACCAATAATTGGCCTCAACTATATATTAAACAACCATACTAAACAAACAAAAAAGTGATAACACATTTCATTAATATTTATTTATTACAAACACTACTGACAGAATGCATGATGTATATAGTTAACTACAGTAACTACACTAATTGAAGTATAAGAGTGTTTGTTTCATTCACTAAAAAATGTATCATAAGAATTATTAATTCAATAAGACATACATTGGGTGAAATGTATGATGAACCAGCTCATAAAAGTAATGTATTTGGGAATCAGACAGCACTGGTTGTATTGTAAGCTTGTGATTCACTTAAAGGGGTCCTATTATGCTTTTTCACTTTTTTAATTTTAGTCAGCGTGTAGTGTGTATGTTTGGGCATAAAAAAGATCTAGAAAGTTACAAATCTCAAAGTCCACTCCAAAGGGAGATATTTCGTTTTTTTAAAATCCCTTTTCAAGAACTACAACGAACGGCTCGTTTGAACTACAGCGTTGGTTTCCGGGCTTTGTAGTATCACAAAGCCGGTGTGCCTACACTCATAGAAAAAAATGTATTTGAATTTTAAAGACGTGGCGCGGCGCGATGCTGCGCTTCTCGTCCGGTGTGCGACCGCCTGAAACGTATGTGAAAAATACAACCTAGTATGAGAGCATGTTCTAGTACACCCCCAAAACAAAATCAAGACTTTGTAAAAGAGCATAATAGGACCCCTTTAAAAGAACCATTTCATAAGAGGCATTCATTTATGAATCAGACTACACTGCAATGTATGATTCTGATTTACTGAAACAAACCAGCTCATAAGAGTCATTTGTTCAGTAATTGGACAACACTGGGTACAATGTATGATTCTGACAAGCGAACTTGTTTATAAGATTTATTTATTCGGGAAATTAATTACACTGGGTGTAATGCATGTTGTTTATTCACTTAAATTAACTTTTTCACGTAATTAATTTGTTCAGGAACTGGACTCCATGAGGTGCTATGTCTGATTAAGAATCAATCATTAGGGAATCACAATACACTGGTTGTGCTCTAAGCTATTGATTCACTAAAAAAAGTGGTTCACATGTGTCATTAGTTCAGAAATCAGACTACACTGGGTGCAATGTATGTTTTCTTCCCCCAGCACACGAGTGTCATTTGTTCAGGATTCAGATGACACTGGGTGCAATGTATGATTCTGATTCACTAAAACAAACCAGCTTATAAAATTCATTCATTCTGGAATCAGACTATACTGGTTGTGATGTGCGTTTTTGAGTAAAGGGATAGTTCACCCCAAAAAAATCTGTCATTAATTACTTACCCTCATGTCGTTCCAAACCCGTAAGACCTTCATTCATCTTCAGAACACAAATTAAGATATTTTTGATGAAATCCGAGAGCTTTCTAAACCTGCATAGACAGCAGCGCAACTACCAGGTTCAAGGCCCAGAAAAGCATTCTCTTTTTTTTCTTGCACAAAAAGTATCCTCATAACTTCATACAATTACGGTTGAACCACTGATGCCACATGGACTATTTTAATGATGTCCTTACTACCTTTCTGTGCCTTGAAAGTGTCAGTTGCACTGTTGTCTTCATCAGCATCGGATTTCATCAAAAATATCTTAATTTGTGTTTTGAAGGTTAACGAAAATCTTATGGGTTTGGAACGACATGAGGGTGAGTAATTAATGACAGAATTTTCATTTTTGGGTGAACTAACCTTTTAACTAAAAATAACTGGTTCATAAGAGTCACCCATTTGGGAATCAGACTACACTTAGTAATCTCAGAAGACCTCAAAATATTTCGAAGACCTCACAGATTCTACAAGATTCCAAAGTCTGCGATCAAAAGTCAGAGATTTCAATATGAGCATCACATTCTCCCAAAATCAACTCTATAACCTTACATTTACAAAGTTGATATTTAGATGAAACGTCCTGAGCTAAAGAGCTGCACTTGGAGCAAAAGCATTTCCCTCTGCACTACCTTCTTCTCAGTTTAGCCAGCACTTTCAAAACACATGAAAAACCAAGTTCAACTCCCTGCTGCCACCACACTAAACACTTGCTGTTCTCTCTTCCACGTAGAAGTGAAAAACGAGTGTGAGGTATCAACAGATATTCTGGCACACCGAAAAAAGCCCCGTTAAAATAATTACTGTGATTAATCAAAGAGTAAACACACGCAGGCGGCTCATTATCTCTCTCAGAGAGGGATTGTGACGACAGCCGCGCTCTGTTCCGCGGGACTCAGCTGGAAGGGTAATGAATAAAGCGGCTTCTTCGGCCGTGCAGAGATGAATGGACGTCCATTTGTATTTGGTCATTATCTACATGTCCAAACGAAAGAAAGCAAAGAAAGACAGAGGATCTTGTGTAGACTTCAGTCCTTGGGTTACAGACGGATTGTGCTTTGCTCAGATAAATCTTCAAACCCTAGATCAAGAGTGATTTTAGTTGGAAAGAGATTATAGTGAGGAGAACAAGCCAAGCGAATGTATGGCGAAGAGTGTGTGCGTAGCCTTACAGAGATGTCAGACAGTCTGTCAGCTCTGTCGGCTGGGGTTTTGGCTCGTGGTCCTCATGGGGAGGGAGAGAGAGAGAGAGAGAGTATAAGGTCCAGACCTTGTTTCCTGCATGTCTTAAAGTGGCTTTCTGTTTCCGGTGTATGATGGGTACCAGACCTCAAGGTCAGACAGGCGGCCCAGTTCTGGAGAAAACCCAGCATTACTATAGTCCTAACCTAACATTCATCCAAAGACCAAACCCAATCGTTTACCGCAGTGGATCTTTTCACAAACAGCCAAGCCAGGTGGAGGGAAGTCATAATCTATGTGTGTGAATGTGTGTGTGTACGCTTGACCTAACTCCCTCACACACTCCTCTGGCAGACATTTGAAGGCCAGGCAGTCCTCCAGTAAGAGCGTGCATAAACAGATTCAAGGCAAGACACACACACATACATCACTTAAACAAAAGCATGTTGCTCATTTCTACAGTTTAGAATTAGTTTAGAACTGAACTGTTTTTTATATGTCTTATATTCATAATTGAATACCCCTTATGAGAAGTATCCATTATAAAATGAAGGTTACACTGATGGTTCTACAAAGGCTCTTTTTACTTGGGCTAGTGTGCAGAACACTTTACCAAACCAGCAATGCTATAGCAACCACCTAGACCATGGTAGCAACCATCCATACCCTTATAACCCAGATTTTGTTCCAGCATTTTGCACAGGCAAACATCAGTTAGTTGTTATGCAGGAAATGTAAAAATCTGGTTTGTTGTTTCTTTCCGACAGGACAAGGTTTTATTGTGACGGCGCTGCTGCCATCATTACTGTCATAAATTATTTTCTTTTTCATTCTTCTATTTGTTCCTCACTCCTCATCATTAGTTTCTCTCTCTCATTCTCTCTCTCTCCACCATCTGGTTTCCACATGTCATTCTGGTCCAAAGCTCATTCATCAGAATGTCCCCAGTCTCACATCTTCATACCAGCCAAACACACTTTACATTCATCATACACACTAACTTTAACTTCACACACACTTCCAAGCTGGGGAACTCTCTCCAAAAAGGTCTGCAATAACTTATTCAATTTGCATTCGTTTACTATAGGGCCTTTCATGCAATTTAATTCACTTCTCTCCTTAGTTGCATTTTATTGTTTTTACGTCTATTTATTAGCATTTTTATTTTATTTTCTTATGTTTTTTTATTTATATGTACTTGTGTATTTACTCTTAATCTGTCAGTTTTATTTGTATTAATTTTATACCATATTTATGCATGCAATCTTTATATATATGTATGATGCTACTATACACTATCATTTAAAAGTTTGTGGTCTTTAAATGTTTGACAAAATGTTTTTTGAAAGACGTTTCTTCTGCTCTTAAAGGTTGCATTTATTTGGTTAAACATACAGTAAAAACAATAATGTTGTGAAAAAAATATTACAAATTAAAATAACTTACTATTGCTTACTATTTGAATATATTTTTTATTTTTATTCTAGTCTCCAGTGTCACATAATCCTTCAGAAATAATTTTAATATGCTGATTTGCTGCTCGAAAAACATGTCTTATTATTATTATCAATGTTGAAAACAGTTGTGCTGCTTAATAATTGTGATATATTTTTTCAGGATTCTTTGATAAATAAAATGTTCAAACAGAAAAGCATTTGCTTGAACTAGAAATCTTTAGTAACGTATGAATGCCCCTGCAGTCACCTTTCATCAATTTAATGCATCCTTGCTGAATAAAAGTATTAATTTATTTCTTAAAACTTTGGAACTGTAGCATGATACATGTTTCACTTTCTCCACACCAAGAGCAAACGCACCAGCCTGACTGAAACACTAACAAACTACACGCTTCTCTGTTCACCCTACACACTGACTGTAACCACACGCTGACATAATAGATTTTGTCAGGGGAGCGAGTCTGGGCTCAGAGCCACACTTGAGGGGCAAAGAGTTCCTCCAGTAGTTGTAACTGGGCCTCTCACAAAAACACACAATTTTTCTTAAATTCCAGAACTGTTTTGTAAGCTAAAGATCAAAAATCATGGTTCACGGTCTATCACAAGCAGGTGTGTTTATTATTAAAATATCAGGCTAATAGATGGATTTGATAGGGCTAAAGGAATAGTTCACCCAAACATTTTAATCCTGTCATCATTTATTATTGAGTGCAAGTTTATAATTTTAATTTCAGTCTTTTCTCACACAAAGCTATTGTGGAGAGCAAAAGTTGGATTTTTATGGTACTTTTATTGGACTTCACTCACCCTCAAGTGGTTTCAAACCTGTATTCAAAATATCTTCTTTTATGTTCAGCTAAAGAAAGAAACTCTAACAACTTGGAGCAACTTGAGGGTGAATAAATGATGACAGCTGAGTTTTCATTTTTGGCTGGACTAATTAAACACAGTTCTCTCTCAGCGTTAATGAATGACAAACGTTAAAAAGTAAAAGTGTGGTTGAAGGTCTGATAGAAATGCTTTGATAAGGTTCAGATCTAGAATCAGACACAGGCGGTTATCGGCTAAATTTGTCAAAAACTCAAAGCTCCCTGTCAAAGTGATCATCGCACAGGGAGTAACCCAAGGGGCTTTGTCTTAGGGCTGCTGTCACCTCTGGCCCCTTCGGGCAATTGTAACCCCTCTCTGTGACCCCTGGTGACCCCTGAACCAGCGGCAGTTGCTTTGACGACACTCATCTGGGGTGAATTACAGCATCTTCAAGTGGCACTCTGGGTCTGTGATAATGAGAGAAGGAAAGCTGAGTCTATCTAAGATAGATTTACAGTCTATAACAGATTTATGTGCAGGATACAGTGAGTTAGTGCTTGAACTAGCGCTTCAGTTGAAGTGAGAATTATTAATATGGCTCTTATGGGGGTGAACGAGTGTTCTTGATAGGGAGGAGAGGGAGAGATTATATTAGGTTTCATGTGAAGGTCGTGCTGATAGCATTATCCTCTCTATTGTGCTCTCATAAATCAGTCCAGCTTCTTTGAAAACCTGCTTCTATCCAAAGATTTTAAGCAAAAACACATGCAATAAGGGATGGTTCAGGAATAAAAACAACATTTTTAGATTTATAAAATATTTTAATGTTACACAAAATATCAGCACTCCCACATTTACTGGTCAACTTAAATTATATGACCAGGAATAACTCTTGTAGGAATTTTACCTTTACCTGTTGAAAGGACCAGTATGTTTCATGCTGTCTTCTCAATAAGGCTGATATATTTTATGTCACGTCTAAAAAGTTTGGGGTTAATTGGTAAGATTTTTATTTTTTTTTTTTAATTCTCACCAAGGCGGCATTTATTTGATCGGAATACAGTAAAAACATCAATATTGTGAAATATTATTGCTAATTAATAGAACTGTTTTCTATTTTAAAATATAATGTATTCCTGTGATGCAAAGCTGAATTTTCAGCATCATTACTTCAGTCTTCAGCATCACATGATCCTTCAGAAATCATTCTAATATGCTGATTTGATGCTCGAGAAACTTTGTTATTTTTATCAATGTTGAAAACAGTTGTGCTGCTTAAAACTTTTGTGAAAACTGTACTTCATTAATGAATAGGCCTGTAATAATAACCAGGATTCATCAATGAATAGAAAGCTCAAACGGACAGCATTTATTTATTTAAAATAGAAATATTTTATAATAATGTATACGTCTTTACTGCCTCTTGCTTTCTATCAGTTTAATGTGTCCTTTCAGGAAAATAAGAAATAAAAAATTACCGAACACAAACGATTTGAACAATAGTTTACCTAAACCATGCTTCTTTGTGAATAGAAAGCTCAAACGGACAGCATTTATTTATTTAAAATAGAAATATTTTATAATAATGTATACGTCTTTACTGCCTCTTGCTTTCTATCAGTTTAATGTGTCCTTTCAGGAAAATAAGAAATAAGAAATAAAAAATTACCGAACCCAAACGATTTGAACAATAGTTTACCTAAACCATGCTTCTTTGGTTGTGCTACATTCTAAACCACATATCACAATCATAAATAATAAGTCAATGAAAGGAAAAGAAAAGGAAAACACCCTGCTGTGGCGAAAGATCTCAGGTAGATTTAAGGGACAGATGGGGTTTGGTCTGCCCCTGTATTTAGTTACCTTATAGCGGTAATTCACGGTGCTTCCTTTGTGCAAGTCTGGTGTACCTGAGCTACTATACAGATGGCAGAATGGGTGGACAGGAAGTGAACATACATTTTATTTAAAGCAAAATAACCCCAAACCAAACTGGATTGTTCTCTGAGAGCTGATGTTTGTGCTTTTGCATTAAGATTGAAGTTTGACAATCCTGAATGCTGACATTGCAAGATGACACTGCTTTTTCCACCCAGAGTTCACAAATTGTTCACTGGACCTAAAAAGAGTTTTCAGATGTTTTTGACAACTTGTAAATGGTCATAGTGGTGTGTGTAATGAGGCAGAGAGAAACAGGGCATTTGGCACAGTGCTGAAGCATACTAATTGGCTTCTCAGATTACAAGCGAGGTACTACCTGATCTGCACCAGTGACCTTCACTAACATGCAAACACACACACACGCACATTCAGATCAGCTACCCTAAAAGATCGTCAGAAAGAGTTTTTCTGGAGTCATAAATACACATTCATGCACACTAGTACAATTACACACAAGTAGCATCATGTACTGTACTATTTCAAATGACCAAACCCTTCAAGAACAGGGTGTGTGAGTGAGTATTTTTCTGAGATTACACAGACCTTGGCATGATGTCCACTTTGTTCTGCCCAGAATGAAAGGGTCGCTTCATGCCTCATACACACATGCAGAGAAATCAATGACGTGATGCACAATTTTTGCCAGATCTGTAAAGTTATTCAAAAATACATCTCCTAAAGATCTCACATAGACAGAGTCTTAAATGTGATTTAAAGCACGTTTTCACTTTCTAAATGAAAATTCAGCAAAAAATTCTCATTGCAAGGCTGAAATTTTACTTAATTGTTAAATTTAATATTAAAAATATCTCAATGTAATTAAAGCAGTGAAATAAATTTGTTTTAAAGATGCTTAATAAAAATAATATACACGTGCATGTATTATATACACATATTTATTTTATTAAGCATCTATAAAACAACACACACACACACACATATATAGATGTGTGTGTATACACTGTATATAAGGATATAAAGGATTTAATATAGACTTTACAAAATGTAAAACATCTTTATTTGTCCCTGACCCAGATACACTTCAAAACATGCTCTTCATTTTTTCCTACAGACCTTGGAAAACTCTCTTTTGTGTTTTTATCATGGACAGTTTCTACTGAGACACTAATGGGCACCATGCTGGGAGAAAACATGCAGTCAGAATGTTTACAGGTATTTTAACAGTGTCAAACATATAAAAGAAGCTAATCATTGTGCAGGAGGTGCCACATCTTACTGTTCAATAATGGAATAGGTCAGTCATTAGATGGTTTGACCACAGGTTAATTATCTGGAGAGAAAGAGAGAGAGAGAGAGAGAGAGAGAGAGAGAGAGACAGTTCATTCATAATATCACAAGGAGTATAACAAAGAAAATACTGAGCAAAGGCAATCCAGAATAATCCATTACTGCAATGATGCAGTCATAATGCTCACTGCTTAGAGACAGAAACAAGTTAAGGTAAATTTTGTAATTTGAACATGAGTACATGGTGTTCCTCTAACAAGCCCTGGTTACATATTTATTTTAGACAATTAATTAAAGTTATGAGAAAAGAAAAACCCTGTGACATCAGACAACAGTATACAGCATACAAGCACAAGACATTACTGGATATAATACAACATGACACAATATGCAGAGGATATTGTGAGACATTGTGTAAATTAAATTAAATTCTTTCCAGGTGGTTGATGGTTACTTTCTGGCTCAAGTCAAAAAATCTTTAAAAACAATTATAACTTAATAACACCGTTACATTTGTAGTAAATATCAAAAAAAAAAAAAAAAAAAAAAATTATACTGTACATTATATTGTTTTGATGCCTAAATTTACCTTTATCAGTCCAAACGTTTAGTTTTGGATTTTAGTGTTCATTTTATACAGTACAATTTAGCATAGATGGTTAATATGTGCTATTTATCAGTTATTGGTCATAAAGCTTAAATAATATCAGCTTATCTGTCATTCTAATGTCAGTACACCCCTCATTAGTGCTTAGAGAACCTTAGAAAACACAACTAATATTAAAAGGTACAATATCAACACTGTTGGCAAAGACCATCAATAAAAATAGAATTTAAAAAATAAAAAAGTTAAAATAAGTGATAAGAAAACGGTAACAAAATACTAATAAATAAATATATATACTAATAAAGAATGTTTTGTATCAGTTAATAACAATAAAACTATTTTAAAGGGGTCATATGATGGGTGTTCGGCCAATCACAATGCACTGGGTCAGCTGGCCAATCAGAGCAGACTGCGCTTGTCGGAAGGAGGGACTTTGTAGAAAACGAAGCGTTTGAGAGAGGCGGGGCTTATAGGACCTACAATAATGTGCAGTATTTGAAAAATAATGTGTTTTTTGAACATTAAAGCATGTCAACATATTCTGTTACACCAAATACACAAAATAATGATCTTTAAAAAAGCATCATAGGACCCCTTTAAATCAATACCATCTACATTTTGTTAACATTAAAAATATATTTTTAATAAGTAGGCCTATAATAAGAACTGAAAAGGTTGACAGAAAATAAAATATAAAATTACAAAACACCAATGATCAAAACTGCAAATCTCAACACTGTTGGCAAAGAGGAAATAACTTTTGGAAATAACCTAAGATTGTTGGGATCTGTTTTCTCAAGCCAGAACAAAGAATACATTCAACTTTGTCAACCACTTATCTCATGGCTCCTCAAGGAATAGTCAGTGCCATCAAACACATCTGCTTTTCCAATCACAATCCTCCCTGCATATTTATTAAACGTGGATCTGGAGTGAATGTGGAAACCCAAAACTCATGAGCAAATATTTGGCTGTTAATTTCTGAAACCTCCTTTGCAGAAAGGTGTGCAGCCCAGGCCTAAAACGTCACATATTTATGCCTGAGAAAATATAATTATCACATCGAGTTTGGTGTCAGGTCAGCTCCACATGTTGCTGACATGCGTCAGATTTTTTCATGTGACTCCGGTGACCTTTGAAGGCAGGCGTGTATGGCTTCACCCCAGGACTCAGCAGCTCTAATGTGGCTTCCTGTGGGGAAACTGACCTTAGGAACGCAGGAGAAGCAGTTTTCAGAGCTCGTGCTGCAGACAGGGAGGCTTTGTTGGGGCTTTTGAGAGTGAAGGGCCATTTCCTGCCTTCACAGGAAGAAGTCATATTGGAAACAGATTTGCTCTCCCATCGGTGCCTGTGATCTAGACCTCTGTGCTAATCACTAAAAAGAGAGAGAGGGAACTTAATGGGGAGTAAAAGGAGGTTTTGAAACTCATCCACTTTGTCTTTCCATTTCCTTCTCCTTTCACTTTTTATCTGTTAGAAAGATCAACTCTGTATCTTTCTACTTCCGTCGGCTCCTGTTTCAGCGCAAGATTTTCAAATATAAACACAAAGGAGAGCCAAATATGGGAAACACCCAACCAGAGGAGCCACGGACCGCCCACACAGGCTGAGTCTCATCAGCTCGGCTAAAGTAAATAATACAGCCAGTTGAGAATCAAAGAAAGCCATACCGGTGGGAGTGAAGATATGAAACCTTCCAGTGAACGTAGCCAGCCATCTATTGGGTATATATAAAACTGTCAAAGCAGAGCCAACTGACCCTGGCGTCAACCCAAACATCCCCGTCCTGCTGCGCTGGAGAACGCCTGAAACTTCAAGCACACACACATGCCGTAAAACTACAGCTGATTATGTTCAAATGAAGTGCGTGTATGTGTGTTTGTCAGGGTGGTTATATTAGCCGAGGATTGTTATAGTTATATAACCTGCAGATCAGCAGGATCTATTGCTGTATTGTATAGCAGTTCTGTACCTCGTGAATCCAGCACTGACAGGATAACTTTGGTTCCGTCGTATGATGTCTTGTTTGTTTGTCATGGGATATTTGCTTGTGGAGCATGATATTAATTTGAATTTATGAACATTGACAAACAGCATTTCTATCCTATTCAGAGTAGATTATTTTGATATTTATTTAGTCAGTAGAAGCGCATGTCTATCTGGTTTATCAGTTTTGTAATGTCATCGGCATGCAGTATTACCAAGACATCAATGCAAATAAAAACAAATAAATTAACTGAAAAAAAAAACAAATGATAAATTTGTCATGGGATATTTGCTTGTGGAGCATGATATTAATTTGAATTTATGAACATTGACAAACAGCATTTCTATCCTATTCAGAGTAGATTATTTTGATATTTATTTAGTCAGTAGAAGCGCATGTCTATCTGGTTTATCAGTTTTGTAGTGTCATCGGCATGCAGTATTACCAAGACATCAATGCAAATAAAAACAAATAAATTAACTGAAAAAAAACAAATGATAAAATCAAATAAAATAATGCCCAACCGCATCAAAGTATGCCATTGTCATGACTGTTTTACATACAGTATTACCAAAGCATCACAAAAAATAAATTAAAAACATTAATAATAATAATAAAATATTGATAGAAAAAACATGGAGCTACTAAACTAAACTAAACTAAACTAAAATGCAGGAAGAAGGCTTTGCATTAGTGAATAACAATAAAACTATAAAATCAATACCACCAGTCAGCACCACAGTTGACATTTTATTAAAATTAAGAATATTATATGCCTACTTACTAAAAAAAAAACAGCGACAGGAAAAACCAAGGTGCTACAAACAAAATAATAATAAATTATTTAAGCTTAATTTTATTATAGGGCTACTTATTAAAAAATAAAATAAAATAAAAAACAGTGACAGAAAAATCAATGTGCTACTAAAAATAAATAAATACAATTTGAAAAACAAAGTAAAATTAGCTTTAATGCCTATGATCATCTGAATGCAATCCAGTAGCGTTCCCTATGGGAGCTGTAGATGTGGATTGCCATGGAGATGACCCTGAGGGTCAGAGGAAGTGTGCCAGTGTAAGGACCCCCCACATTGAGGCAGGAGCCCTAGACTTTCCTGTGTACATTACTGTAGCGCTAAAGATGCCTTGTTGATCTTTTCTCTTTTGTAAGAATGTGGCAAGTCTACATGGGAGGCTAATAGATATTTCAAAGCGAATTTCACTCCCAAAAGAGAAGTCAGTGGGGAAGATATAAGGTCATTCCTGAAGCCTTGTGGGTATTTATAACATCATGAGCATGAGAGCATTACATTTGAAAATGTTCTGGATTTAAATCAACAACATCTTTCTTTGATTGTGTGACATAAATAATGTATGTTAAAAGGCAGATGTCATCACGCATGAACTGGCTAGAGAACATTAGAGTTATTTCTGAAATTCTAGTCTAATGCAAGCATAGATGAAAATCACTGTGGTCTCTTAAAATACCACTGCCACTGTATTAGATAACAAAATATCACGCTTAAAAGAGACCTATGCCCCTTTTTACAAGATGTAATACAAGTCTCAGGTGTCCCCAGAATGTGTCTGTGACATTTCAGCTCAAAATATTCCACAGATCATTTATTATATCATTTTGAAAATGCCTATTTTGAATGGAAGCATTAAAGAGACATCCAATGAGCTGCTGTTCCTCGCCCCTTTTCCAGAATAGGGCTGTGCCTTTACATCTCGTACCTCAGATACTCTGCCAAAAAAACATCTGTTTGGTTTTGATTATCATGTCACTCGTGCTGATATCATGTGTTTAAACCATATTAGTTTAAACTTCTGATATAGGGTTTTCTGAGCGCACACATCCGAAGCACGTGCACAGAAAGCAGCTGTCACATGGCATGAGAGTAGTACTAATCTAAGTTTTCTTTCGTGTCTTATTGCGCTTAAACTGTCAAGTACACACAAGTTTATGTTAAAAAAAACAACATAAATAACGTTGGTTATGTCTGTGAAGGTAAACAGCTGGGAAAGAAATTGCATGTTTATATTAGATATGTGTGGCAGGCAGCAGTGTAATATAAAGTAAATAAATCAATAAATCACTGCTCTCTTGTCTCCTCTGAGGCTGGGACTCTAAATAGTGTTCTGTGCTCGTCAGTGCAGCCAAAGACAGAACAGTTAGTATGCTTTGCTCAAACTTTCGCCATTCGTTAGAACTGGTACACCGGTGTCACTTGCAAAAACATAATGGCAGCGCTGTGGGTGAAAACATGCAGATTAAGGGGTTGTAATATTATAATAAGATCCCCTTTCTACGTCAGGAGCGAAATCTGACACGCTCGTTTTTTTCACAAGCTTGCAGAGGAAGGCTTACCAAAAAAAAAAATAGTCACTTGGTTATTCTTTTTCACGTTTTCTGGGTTGTTAGATGCACCAGGGACACGATTATAGCACAAAGACTGAAAAAGTAAGATTTCCATGATATGTCACCTTTAAAGTGAACTTGCTTCACATCCACTAAAACTGATGTTTTTTAGTTTGTTGAAAATAACTGGGAAAAAAGAGTTTAATTCAGGTGAATTTAATTGTGAGAAAATGCCTAGCATCATTTGATTAGATTTTTTGCATTTAATGCAAAGAAATTTAAAGTTTTAAATACAGCCTCTGTGTCCATAACTGTTTTGAGGCCACTATAAATCTGTAAAATGATTTTACCACATTTTACAGATTATGTTCTTTGTAAAACATAATTCTACAATAGAAAAGGCACAAATTAACAAGATTTTTCTGCAAAAGTTTAATTTAGAATTTACAAACTCTAACAAATGATCCACAACAGTGCTTGTTTTTACTCACAGATTCAATTTGAATCAAACTTTCAGCTTTTCCTGTCACCTTTAAAGTGAACTTGCTTCACATCCACTAAAACTGATGTTTTTTAGTTTGTTGAAAATAACTGGGAAAAAATAGTTTAATTCAGGTGAATTTAATTGTGAGAAAATGCCTAGCATCATTTGATTTGATTTTTTGCATTTAATGCAAAGAAATTTAAAGTTTTAAATACAGCCTCTGTGTCCATAACTGTTTTGAGGCCACTATAAATCTGTAAAATGATTTTACCACATTTTACAGATTATGTTCTTTGTAAAACATAATTCTACAATAGAAAAGGCACAAATTAACAAGATTTTTCTGCAAAAGTTTAATTTAGAATTTACAAACTCTAACAAATGATCCACAACAGTGCTTGTTTTTACTCACAGATTCAATTTGAATCAAACTTTCAGCTTTTCCATACACTTATTTGTTTAATTCTTGGCTTTTATTGAACAAATGTTGAACAGTGTTAAGACATCTGGATAAAGCCCATGGAAAGAGTTGTCATTCCAGAACGATGTTGTTAACTGTGAGCTCCGCTTGAAAAAAAGCTCCCTGCAGTATCTTGTGGAGGTGCAATTAGTTTAAAACGGACAAAGGAGCCAAAAGGACACAAGATTAAAGTTTCCTTTCCGAGTCATTCTGACACAACCTGCATGACTGTAAGTCTGAAAACATCTAGACACAGCACACCCAATCATTAAAGCAATTGAACCGTCTTTTGACTATTGGTCCCCTCGGCCAGTACATTTTGGCATTCAAGGCTAATCTTCATTTCTTTGTTTATCTAAGCAAGTTAACTCCAGCCTATTTTGCCTTTCTTGCCGCTGTATTTTGTTTCACTTCCTCGAATTCTCATCTCACTCAGAGCCTTTTATTTTCTTTGAGTAGATTCTTCTGCGCCAGTGCATGTCACAGCCGGCCGTCTTCAAAGCTTTTTGTTTTCTTGGACGGTGAGGTAAGCTCTTAACTTTACCTGGGCAGGTGCTGGCAACCAGGCGGAGGTTTCATATCAACCCAGCAGATGGGCTGAGGTTAGCAGAGCCGGGCAGATGCGACTCTATGGGGAGCTGCGTCTTAAGTTAGCAGGTTCCACACAAATAAGAGACACTGACATCGCCGCCAACATGTCTCACATAAAAACACACGGCCTGTGATTGACTGAGACTATATATATATATATATATATATATATACACATATAGATAGATAGATAGATAGATAGATAGATACACACATATAGATAGATAGATAGATATATACACACATATAGATAGATATTTTTCTACTTTTTTATATATATATACACACATTTACTTTTATAAATAACTTATGTATATGTTTATATTATATTTATATATATTTACATTTTAACACTAAAAGACAGCCTTATTCAAAACAGATTCTAAATGTCTGTTGCAATCTTACTGGTTATGATTTATTGACAAAAAACATTGAATGAGTTTATGGTGTGGCAAAAGATGCAGTATGACTAAGACTGAAACCCACTGTGGTCTGTTGTGCAGTCAGTCAAGGGCCGCACCTATCTTGGTCCGACACTGAAAATGTGTGTGGTTGTGTCACTGGAAACGCCCATGAAATCAAGAAAAGAAAGATCTATTTGAGTGTCACGCACGCACAGCACGCACTCAATCTGGATCTCCTCAGCGGAGCTGCACAGCGCTGGGATGCACTGCACAGCACACTATCTGATCTACGGTTGTAATCAAGTCATGTGCATGCATCCATAAGTGTGCAGAGGTAGAGAATAAAGCATGGGAATCTCATGTGTTTTCAATCTCTTCCTCTCAGCTGTCAAATTGATTGCTATTTCTACAGTCTAATTTGTGGTTTTTGCTGTGAATGGTTTGTGGGGTGCATATGAGTGAGTGTGTGATGCCCTCTGTCCCAAAGGAGAGCATCATTATTCAAAGTCAGTTTTTGTCACAGCTGAATCCAGTAGAGTTTGACGTTAACATGTTGCTCACCAACAACACAATAGTCTCTAATAATAAAAAAATGCATAGTTACTCAAATAAATTGTTAGTTTTTGTCAGTTAAATTTATAATAAAGAATTATTATGAATGTACTGTAATAATTATTACTGTTGAATTATTTTATCAATACCTTGCTGCTATTCAATTAAAAATAGCCATAAACCCTTTCCATCTACTCTCTTAATCCTCTCATAATTTTGGGATTATTGTCATGAAAGATTTGTGCAATGCTGAGAAACATAGTCAAAACAAGACATCTTTGAAGACAGCATAACCACCACAACTGCTAAAATAATAATTATGTTGCCTACCTTTTCATGATGATTGTAGGTGGTTCACTAGTTAAAGGGTTACTCCACCCCAAAATGAAAATTTTGTCATTAATCACTTACCCCCATGTCGTTCCAAACCCGTAAGAGCTTCGTTCGTCTTCGAAACACAATTTAAGATATTTTGGATGAAAGCCGGGAGGCTTGTGACTGTCCCATTGACTGCCAAGTAAATTACACTGTCAAGGTCCAGAAAAGTATGAAAGACATCGTCAGAATAGTCCATCTGCCATCAGTGGTTCAACCGTAATGTTGAGAAGCGACGAGAATACTTTTTGTACACGAAGAAAACAAAAATAACGACTTTATTCAACAATTCATCTCCTCTGTGTCTCTCCGCATCACCGTAGCGCCATTTTGGAGAATATCCGCTGGACGCAAACTGCGTACACTATTCTGTATTCAACAAGTGTTGAATAAAGTTGTTATTTTTGTTTTCTTCGCGTACAAAAAGTATTCTCGTCGCTTCTTAACGTTACGGTTGAACCACTGATGGCAGATGGACTATTCTGACGATGTCTTTCATACTTTTCTGGACCTTGACAGTGTAATTTACTTGGCAGTCAATGGGACAGTCACAAGCCTCCCGGTTTTCATCCAAAATATCTTAAATTGTGTTCCGAAGACGAACGAAGCTTTTACGGGTTTGGAACGACATGGGGGTAAGTGATTAATGACAAAATGTTCATTTTGGGGTGGAGTAACCATTTAAACTAATGCACATATACACATACCATCCTGCTACACTATTTTCACCCAGACACAAGCACACATCTACATATGCCAAAACCAGACCATGTGCTACACCCTGGGTCAAAGGTCAAACGTGAGCCCCATTTCCTGCGGCCTGTAACATAAAAATGTCTTTATTATTCTGATCTGTCATCAAAGCTACTAAAAACGGCTCCAATCCAGAGACCATTACAGACCACCGTCTACCAGATGTTCATAAAAACACAGAAATAAACAGAAAAACAAAAAACACGCAAAAGTGAATTCATCAAGGGAACTCAAAGCAGACAGGGCCGATTATTTGTGTTGATGTAATTCTGGAATAAATAAAGCACAATGTGACATACATTAAAGTCAAAATTGACAAAGAATGTTTTAGTGTTGCTCATCAAAGCCCTTCTGTTTGCAAGGGAGCATAAAAAGAAAGGAAAAGAATGGAAAATGCTATCCGCATGACCACTGTTTAAATGCTAATGTGTTTAGTGGGAGAAGAGAGTGGCTATTTATGCTCAACATCCTTCATGCAGCACATTTAAAGAGCTGTAATGTGGACGGATGCCTCCAGGGCCTGGTCTGGTTAATACGACTTTGTGTGACTTCTTAGCATGCCACATTAAAGAGTCATTCCTTTTCTTTTAAAGAGACTCTTTAATCAGGGCCACTGGCTGCCCAGATGCTTAATAAAATGTGTTAGGAAGTGGATTACAACGCAAACGATCTGCCACTTATATGATCACACTGATGAACTACACTCACGACTGTTTTGTTCTGAACTCATGTCTAACTAGCTCTCTGCCTCACTTGCTTTAAAAGGGTTGCATATCAACATAAAAACAAATCAAGTCTGAATTCTGATTCTCTAGAAAACCTCCTTATTTTATAGTTTCCTAAAAATAAACGAACTGTGTTGAAATAATCCTCGCTTTTGAAGAGTTAGATCAAGTAAAAATGTAAAATGAGTCAGTATTTATGCACCAAAATATTGCTCCAAAATGAACACAAATGCTGAACACAAAAGAAGAGGTTTAGCAAAATGTTTACACAGCTCTTCCATATACCAAAAGCATACAGTAAGCTTTTTTGTTCAAAAAGCAAAAAGTGTTCCATATGACTCATTCTGCCATTATTCAGAAGTACTTTGATGAATAAATGAAGTCAGATTGTTTAAATTGGGGTGTATTATTATATTAATTTATACATATAGCCTTCAGTTTGCAGCAATTTAGTTCAAACTTTATCAATATTTTGAAAGAGAAATTTCTCCAACACAAGCTACAATGAGATGCTGGACTGACAATGATTAGTAAAATCAAAAACTAATAAATTATCACAAAAAAAAAAAAAAAAAGTATGTGCATGTTTTGAGAAAGCATATCTGAAGCTGATTATAAAAGAGCAAAAATGCACTATTTAACGGCTACATCATGCAATAACACTTGTCCCATCTTGTTTAAGACACTGGGAACAAGCATAAACTGGTATGGCCAAATCCAATCAACACCTGTAATTGTCCATGGCACTGAACAGCCTACAGGTTGGCAAATGAATTCAGGCTGATAATAAATAACGTGAGACCTGCCAGTCCCTGTTTGACAATTCAACAGATTTGAAAGTCATCCCACTAGTACTAATTTCAGACATTCTAGTCTGTAGATATGGCTCAGGTCCCTCCTGCACTTGATTTATTGTTAGCCTGATCGCTTTGAAAATTAATAGTACTTTCTCCAAATCAAACCACTCGATTTCTGTTGCACAGACAGTGAAGGATGAGTTACACATCAAAGCTTAATAATTAAGTTAAAGGTTTTGGAAATAATTATTGTGTATCACTTTCTTATATGTAAGTAACACATTAATCAACATGGCAGAGCGACATATTTCCCGAAATACAAGCCAAGAATCTCTCAGTCAACATAACTTAAATCAGTGTTTACTCCTCACAGGTGTCTGGCTGAGATGTGTATCTCAAGTCATGCGGTGGTTGACCTGAATAAGAATTCCCAGTAAAGAGAAAGTTACCATACAGCATAAATGTAAAACATACTTTTTCAGTAATGGGTTTGATAAACTGAACTGAACAAGAAATCATGCTTGTATTGCTGTTAAACACTAAGATAATTATTTTATCACGTGTATGACTGTCAAGTTGTGGAAAGCCTTCTCGGCTTGTGCTCTGATAAGGTAAAAAAACAACATCCACAAACACAAGTCCACATACCAGTGAACACATGTCAGAGGTGATGATGGTCAACTAACTGCAATTAATTATTTTGTCTATTGCCAAATCCATATTTTACTTGTTTGTACTAGCCATAAAAACAATATTTTGTCTATTGTGTTAATTTGCACCATTTGTGTTTGTGTATATATAGTTTATATTTGAGGATATAGTGTGTTGCAAAAGAAAACTGAATTTAGTAAAAACAAGTCAGCTTTATGAAAACACACTGAACCATTCAAAATATCTCCTTATGCATATGTATGTGTGTGTGTGTGTGTGTGTGTGTGTGTGTGTGTGTGTGGTTGGTGTCATGCAGTAATGGCTGACGGGCTCTCAGCAGGGGCAGTGCAGGGTCAGATCACTGGTCAGGCTAATTAGGCAGACAGTGGTCAGGCTGTGCTGTCAGATGTTTGGAGCTATTGATGTCGTCTGCCCTACGGCTGCCCACAAGCCCAATGAAAAGAAGAGAAGGCCAGCATGGTCATCACTGACATGACCCCATCTCACATCCTGCTAACACACATGAAAAAACCCTCATATTACTTTCTACCATATATATAGCAAATATATGGGGGGTTTTTTTTCAGCGAAATGTGAAACATCTGGATTTAAAACGTCAAAAAAAATCTAACATCCTGCTAACACACATGAAAAAACCCTCATATTACTTTCTACCATATATATATAGCAAATATATGGGGGTTTTTTTTTCAGCGAAATGTGAAACATCTGGATTTAAAACGTCAAAAAAAATCTCAAATTTTGATGCACAACTCACAAAAAAAAAAAAACACTAGTCAACAAAATATCATGTCATATCAACTCATTTCATTTTAGCCCAGCAATCTGCTAACAACAACCAAGACACTACTCAGAACCCCTAAGAAATGGCCAAGAAACCACTAGCAATTGCATTGCAATTGAGTTGCAAGCTAACTCTGACATTGCAGCGATGAGTTTTGCATGACAGGCACCATTCACATTTTCTTAAGAAAATGTAAAAATCTAATTCTTATGATCACACCTATATAGTTATAAGTGGGAATTTCTGGGTGCTAATTTTGGATATGTTTTCCTCCTCCTTTGCATGTGTAGCTGGTTTTGCAGGTATATCCACAACAGTCGTTTCCCACGATCCATTGTGCCCTGTAGTGGCACTGCCACTGTCACTGACTCATCTCATTTCACACACTCAGTCCGTTACACCGTTAAAAAACACAAATGTCATAACGTGACTGTACTCCCTCAGGTGTGACATTGCCCTTGTAGACTGGTTTGTGATAATTGGGTTTACATGCTAATATTAGGTCTAAAATGTCACCTACCTAAGGCCTACCTGTCAGGTACACCCGAATACACCCGAATAGGGTCAAGCCCTGAAAAGGATAGAACAGGTAAAACAGAGGACATTGTGTGAAATCTACAGGACTAATTTATTCTAACACAGATTAGATTAGCTAATATCGCTTTTTTATATAACGTAATCAAATGATGCTCTGTTACATACGAGTAATTCAGGGACACAAGACACTCCCCCACATGACTACTTAAGAGTCCAACTAAAGGAGATTGTAAATGTGCGATTCTTGTTTTTTTCAATCGGTTTTAACTGCCTTATTGCATTAAGAGACTATAAAAGAGAAATGAAGAAAGAGAGGGAGTTGAATCACAAGGGATTCTTTCATTTTTCCAGAAAGGGTTCATTATGGCTTACGTTTCCGATCAAGCAAGTTTATAGCCTACTGTTGATTTGTGTAATGTTTAATGCACAACATTATAAAAGAGTCAACCTATGTGGAAGCAGCAAAATGAAAATGTAATGATTGCAAAGGATTTACACATATCAGTAATTTACTCTTACCAAACCTGTTGTGTTTTCTGTTTGATTATCCGTTTGTTCTGGCAGTACTTGAAATACTGGCCAACCTGACTGACAGAATTTCAAAGAAAACACTTAAATGCAACATATATTGTACAATTAGACCAACATTACATAAAAAGTTAGTGAAACTGCTTATTAGTAACTTTAAATTAATACAGTCCATAATCTTTTACAGGTGTGAAGACTCCAAAATCTAATGAGGCTGTGCCTTCTAAGATTCCTCGTTTTAGCCAAACTCTAACATCAGGTGATAATGCAATACCAAAATGCATTGCAACTAGCTCTGTGAAACCAGTTCATCCAAGAGAGTTGATTATTCACATATTTTAGAGTATTTAATCCTGCAAAGTATCGATAAAAATAGTGCATGTATTATGCATTTACTGTATGTGCTTATTGGCTTAGCTGTAAGCTTAACAATAAACTAACACCAACTTTTACTGGAATTCACTGTTTATGAGACATTAATAGAGCATTGTAGCACTGTATGCACTCTATGTAGAGCTTTCCAAATCAGTCATTTATGGTCTTACATTTTTCACATATGAGCTTCTGATCTTATGCTGCCTCAGAAGCTAGCTGAATATTTAGACAAGCTTACTAGGTTTTGGAACAGAACTAAATCTCACAATCTCTTTCTCAGCTTCACTTATAAGTGTGCATAACATGCGTGTGTGTGTGTGTGTGCGTGTGTGTGTGTGTGTGTGTGTGTGTTTGGCAGTGGGGCTTATGTGCACAGTTTAATGTTTAACTCAACTGGCAGGTCAGTTTTTCATGTGTGTGTATTTTGGTTTGACAGGCGAGTTTGAGGTTGTAGATGTCCAGGTTTAAGAAAACGGCTGCTCATACTCACCATCTATCCCTCTCACCTCTCAACTCACTAAGAATAAACACCACAGTGCAAATTATTACTCAATGAGGTTTTCAAACTTTTAATAATAAAAAGTACATGTTTATAACAGCATTAAAGGGTTAGTTCACCCAAAAATGAAAATTAGCCCATGTTTTACTCACCCTCAAAGTATCCTAGGTGTATATGACTTTCTTCTTTCAGACGAATCCAATCGGAGTTATATTAAAATTTATCCTTGCTCTTCCAAGCAATGGCAGTAGGTGGGTGTTTTTTTCAACAGTCCAAAAGTAGTCAAATAAAGCACATCCATCCATAATGCGAATCGATGCGTTTTTGTAAGAAAAATGTCCATATTTAAAATGTTATAAACACTTTTCTCTCACTTCCGGTAACTGTCATAGGCGGAAGCTGTTCCAGGACGTATGCGCATCGCACGCGCCGGTGATTAGTGACGAACGCGGAAGTGCAGCGGAGAGACAGCAAAACAAAATGCCGGTCACGAAACAGAGGCACAAAACGAGGATTTGTAAAGAAAAAAGGTTTTCCTTTGCTAAAGGAAGGAAACTTTGCTTCCTTTGCTCCTGTAAACAAACTCGCGAGTCTAGCATATCTCACATGCGCTGCACATACGTCCTACGTCATCCGTCCAGAACGGCTTGCACGTAGTCAGCGGAACAGTCAGCGGAAGTGAGAGAAAAGTGTTTTTAACGTTTATATTTTTCTTACAAAAACGCATCGATTTGCCACAGGAGGCCTTTATTCACTTCACCACTTCATAATAAAGTGATCTTATGTCTTGAATTTAAAAGCGGTTTACTCTTCCAAAAAAAAGTATATATAAAACATAAATTTAACATAAATAAATACAATTGTAAAAAATAATAATAATAAATAAAAATAAATCATGTTTTGTTTTTAATATATTTAAAAATGTAAGGGCACACGAGGGGAAGAATGTGAATGCTTTGGTTGTGAAAAACAGCATTATTCACACCAAGGTCATACAGTTAGCGTGGGTGCCATGTGACCCTTCACACCCTTCTTCCTCTCTTTTCCCCCTTTTCTCCATCTCTCTCTCTATTCCTTCTCTCTCTCGGCCACAAGACTGCCCGCTGACTTCCTCTTCGGCCACTGCCACCCATCCAGACGAGCAGACAGCTCTTATAAAAGAGCTATTGAGCTTAACCCAAAGAGAGCATCAATACAGTATTACATCATCACTCAGGCTTAGCAATGATCTTCATGTGTTCAGCTTAATGAGAATGCTATTGCCGCAACGGTGTTGTCTGAGAGGGCAAAATTCAAACCGTCATGTCTGGTTTGGTCTTATAATACTCTAAGCACTTGTGCCGCTAAGGTGGTGGCAGGCAAAGAAAAAGCAGCTCTTGTTTCCATAAATAAGGGGAAAATGCAGATGCACTTTCGCAATAAGGAGATACTTAAAGGAATGCTCCAGACATTAACTAAAATTAACAGATACAACTAATAATGAATTTGTTACCATGCTGATATTAATGAAATATCAAGAGTTGGAAATATTGTATAAAAATTAGCAGTGACAATGTTAGCATAAGTGTTGTGACTATACATTCATTATATTGATAATACTTTCAAAACATTTTGTTAAAACATGCAGTTTTACATTAAGTGCAATCCATTGCTTTGTCCATTAACATTTATGATAATTGCATCACTTCAAACATAATTTATGTAGAAATTATTCTGACTGAGACCAATAAGCCAATAGTTATTTTCTTATTTTCTTCAATAATGATGATATGACCAGTAGATATTTTGTCTAAAAATGAAAATAAAATACTAAAAACTAAAATCAATCTTTTTTTATTGCAACATTCTAAGCTTCACAATATTACAATGTACAGTATCAGATTGGAGATTTGCTAAAGATTACATTTAACCGTGTGATTAAATTATTAGTGCTTTTAAAGAATAACTTTAAATGAGCGTTACATGACTGCAAAATAATCTAAACCTAAGAACAAGGGAAATGAGCATGTACAATTAAATAGATACCAATAAATTAAAAAACTCTAATATCAGCCAATAACATCATGTGTCTTTAGAAATGATCAACAACGTCACAGGTGCTTTCCATTGAAGCTTGAATTTAATTCTTTTTTAAATGTATAAGAGCAACAGACTGATAAAATAGTTCACATTTGAATGGAATATTCAAAGACACACATAGGAAATCCAAGAAGACACAAACACACTCCCACAAACTCTTCCTCTCTCTCATTCGTGCTGTAACATACTGAGTCAGTCTCTTCTGCAGTGGGACACCACTTGACGTGTCTATTCTACTGTCTGCCACAACATCGCTCCGCATCAGGGTCGGGGCTCTGACCTCAGCTTCCTGTCTCCCAAAGCCAGTCTTTATGTGACCACACAGGGTGACATCATGGTCACCACCGGCGGTCGCTCACTGTTCATCTGCACTTTACAACCCTGCAGCCAGCCACAGTGCTCAACAGAACCGGCTTTGTGTGTGTGTGTGTGAGAAACAAATAAAGACAGTGTGTGTATGTGTTTCCTTATCACTATGAGTCCCATTCCAACTGTAGCGAGGCCAGAAGAACATCCACTCCTCCATTCCAAACCATTTCCTGTGTTTCAGACATCAGCCAGGCTCTGAGAGCACCAGTTTTTTGCCGAAGAAAGTAGTTGTGGGTCAACAGAGGTCATGGCCCACATTGTGGTGACTCTGGTTGTTCATAAGACCTCTTGATTCTTCACGTCCAAATGAATATGAATGAATGTGATCACATAATAGCATATTATGCAAGTGGAAAGCTTAACACGTCAAATGCGACTGGCTTTCATATGCTGATAACTCCTGTGAATGATGAAATGGGAAGGATGTTATTAGGCACTTCACAGTTTTTCCAGGCCTTTCCATCTGTTATATTTTTTAAAATGACAGATTTACTAATGACGGCTTTGAATGTCATATTTTGTTATATAATGTTGATAATCTGTGTATATAATGTTGATCTGTGCAAACATCATCACAAGCTCTGGGACACACAATTTAGCAAGCTTTAGAGGTGTTGAATTAGTGAAAATATGCACAAAAGTCAGGATTAATTTAAATAAAACTGAAATGGCTTTAGTCCAATTATCAAATCGCAAAGGTACGTGCCAACCATCTTTCCAAACTTGAGAAGCGCTTATAGACAAAAGAGAAGCTTTAAGGAATCCCTGCGGTTTTCTTTAAAATAATAAACATTTGAAAATAAAGAAAGACAGCAAAATATTACAATAGTAATATTTGTCATTTTATTTAGTAATTTTATATTTTTATTTAGCAATAATAAAAATATAATAATATTAAGTAGTATATCCAGTAGTAGTATTTTTAGCCATATTGATATATATATAGTGACAAACAAGCAAACCTGGATTTTTTTTAAAGTGCATTTTAACATTTTTTATCAGAAAAGCCCTACATAAAAGCTGTAGTATATGTGATATGTGTTGTTGTTAGAGTAAACACAACGGTCAGCCAAAGCGCAAAAGAATCTGTCATGAAACTAAAGGCTTTTATTTGGCTATTCAGAACAAACACACATATACTGATCTTTATAGCAAAGACATGGAGGAATGTGGAGTATTCCCTGTATGTGTCCACAGTGGCACCTTCTGCTTATTGTGGCTGTAAAGACGAATAAACTTTCAAACAAACACAATCTCACCTCTGACCTGAAGCACACGTGACACAGCTCCGTTCACAGCACTACAGCGAAATATTTAGAAATTGAGTGGCTTTTCTTGCATCAGATAAAAGCTCTGAGTGTCACGAACTAAACGCTTATAGTTTGCAGATATGTTTACCCAAATCAGGTAAAATACATCTTGCCCTAAATATCATTTTTCATTTTGAGAAAAGAAATTGAGTGGCTTTTCTTGCATCAGATAAAAGCTCTGAGTGTCACGAACTAAACGCTTATAGTTTGCAGATATGTTTACCCAAACATACATACATAAAATACATCTTGCCCTAAATATCATTTTTCATTTTGAGAAACATCTCAGAATCTCAGGAAAGAGAAACTGGGAGAATTGAGAATTGAAATATTAAAGTCAGCAAGAAATGGAAATCTATCTATTTTCTAAATGCATGTTATTGATCTTATTGTGAACGATTAATCCATGTATTTTTTTTAAATATATAACTTGATATTCCAATAAAATTATCGACTTCCCCAATCATTTTAGAAACCCTGCTCAATTTTTACAATCAAGCTCACATTCAGATCTGCCCAACCAATCAATCAACAACCGATGACTAGAACCAAATCTCCAGGCTACATTCTTTTCTCTTTTTGAGAGTCGATTTTACGCGGATATCAAAGAAATGGAACTACTTCAGTTACATTCTGACTTTAAAGGGATCTAATTTTTCCTTCTTATAGTAGCTAATGTAGAAAATAATAATAGAATTAACATCTGACATGGAACCAATTTTACAATGTAATTTAGTTAAGTTTTATGGTTTTATAAAAATCCAGAATGACATCAGGAACATTCACAAAACTTATAAACAACAACGAAACCCAGTGAAAGAAGTAGCGTGAACTGTGTCCAGAGGTGCACATGTGTTTTTCTATTCTTTGTAAATTAGGTCTGCCTGTGCATCTGTAGGCCAAAGTTGTCTCTTTTCTCCCCCTTTTTCCACAAGTCCTTTAAACCACAGCAAATTCAGATCACGTCTCATTCTGAAGCAGTGAACGTGACTCCACGGATTCTGGATTTGTAATGGGGAACAGCCTGAAGGCTTCTGCTACTCACACGCATACATTTCCACAGAAGATCTGCTCTCTTGCACAATGGTTAATATAGCAGAGTTCACATTCTGATGTAGTGAAAGAGAAACATAAGTGAAAGTAATAAATAGTAACAAGTTAGGTTAAATGCTAAAAAAACAAATCCTAAAAAAGAGAAGTGACTGATAATAGCTGACATCTGTACTAGTCTGTATAGCTGACTGTAATTCCTTACTTATCCTATGTTAATCTCTTTCTGTATAGGAAAAAAACAACCTTTTCCCTCCACTTAACTTTAGACGATCTGTCTTCATTGTGACAGCACAGGAAATCTAAGAGACTTTGTCTGCCTCAGCCACCACTGATAAGATATTCAATCTTAATGTATTGTTAGTAATCACACGATTGTCCAGCAACTGATCTCTGTAGGCTACTAAGACTAATGAATGGTATGTAATGTATGACAGAGAACAGCATCAAGTGCGCATGAGTTGGAAAGCGCTGGTGACCCCGTCATCTTGGTTAGTCAAGTTTGACAACTACGACAATTACCACAGCAGCAAAAGCTTGCCAAACATTTAAAAGACCAACCATACACTAATTCAATATCCCACTAACAGTTAGCGACACAGCTGTCATTTAGGTGTACGCAGTGTAAATAAATCCCATTTCCTACCTTTAAAATGTTGCAGTTGAAGCGTGCGAACGTTGGACGTCCTCTGAAAGGTGTAAATCAATTCACTTGTGCATTTGCGACCATCAGACATTTGCTAGACGAATTGGAACGTTTGCATTTGAGCGTCTACAGTTCTTAAAAAAAAAAACACTCGGAGAAAAGAGAAATAGTTCTCGCGTTTAGCTGTAGCAACATAGGAAAAAAAACAATTTAGCACATTTCCACTGTTTGACTTCTATCAGTGATGGTCCACACAATAAATTCTAGTTTATGTATTTTAATTAAGTAATAGCCTAAATTACTCAATTAAATTACTATTTAATCGTTGTGGTTTTTCAATAAAATAAAATAAAAACAATGGCTTGAAGGAAAAACTGAAATACATCTTACTATTCATGCGATCAATGAACGGATTGGTTAAACATTTTTTTTTTTAAATCCATGGTGATTTGAATACATGAAAGAAAGAACATTTTCCAAAGTACTTCACAAAACCAGAAAAGATTTGATGGATATGATTTATGTTTCGGAAACTTTTAAAGATTTACATACTAAGTTTTTAACATTTATCATATTTGTATACTCTAGCAGCATGGTGAGACTGATCTGAAACAGCACACCAAACTCCTCTGAATGTCAAGTAAAACAAAGCAACATTCACACAGTTAACCCTGCAGATCAACCCTAACCCAGATTTACATTCTCAAAGGTAAGAAAAATAAATCATGGTTTGTGAGTATTTCAACTTCATAGCGGAGTCTGTCATTGTATAACAATTTATTATTGGCCTGTGAAAGATCATGTTTGGCCAGCAAAGGGAAATGGTCTGTGACCCTGAAGGCCATGTTTGGCCTTCCTCATGACCATGAGAACTCATGAGCACTGCTGCAAAGCCTCGTGGGATATACTGTCATCTCTGCCTATAGGCCTGTTTCTTTCTCATGAACTTCAGCATTGGGTTACAGATGAGGCTTCAAATCCACCTACAATGCATATGGAACATCAGAAGGGTTGCTTTGACATCAAACAGGGCATATTTTTATGATGACTGTTATTGTGGTTAAATGTGATCAATGAGAGAGTCATACTTAATTTGAATGTCCAAGAAAACAGTTTTGCCCTCAATATATTTAAGCAGTGCAGTTATGGATTTGTTCAAATCCTGTTGTGAGCAAATAAAGTTTCTTTGCTCAGCAGAAGGTAGTTCTCTATTAAGGAGGGGAGGGATTGACCTCGGAGTGACAGCTTTGGTCTTCGTCCTGAATGATTCTTGTTTACCCAGAATCCACTCTGTTTACCCAGAGGTCCTGCAGAGAGATGGACATTCATCACATTCACCTGGGTTCGAAAACCAGCAGATGATTTGACGTGCGTGTGTGCAAGAGAGAGACAGAAAGAACATTTCAAGAAATACCATAAATACCTAGCACCTTTATGTTTTTAAAGTGTATGTAATATAATTACTATTTGTGTAATAATTAAAAATGGGCTAGGCTATTTTACCCAATATTTATATAGTGCTATGCATTGATAGTAAAAATAAGATGTCTTTTCCTTTGTGACGCTCATAATTGTAGCATCTGCTAAATTAATACATTTAAGCAATTGTATTTTTACCAATAAAAGCATTCTTGTTCTTGTTATTCATTATAAAAATCATTATAATAAATAGCAACAGTGCATAATACATCATATTGTAAACAAAATGGACAATTAACAATGCATAAATCAAACTCACCTAGAACGCCTTGCCAACAGATCCTTTTCAATATCTTCATTCCCGTCGCATTCCTGCTCATTTATGTACTATTTTCCACAGTGCAATGAAACATGACAGTTTAGCACTCTACAATTTAATGATTGTATAATTGTAAAATTAAGTAAAATAAATGTGCATGTAACATATAAATGTCTATGACAGCCTGCCTGTGCACATTTCAGTTCACCTCCGAGATGCATTACTGCTCTTAATATAATGACATAATTGCAGTGTATTAGTATAGTGCTTTCTCCTTTCAAAATGTAGCTCACATCTCGCTGATATGAACGTAGAGATTTGAGTGAGCCCAAAAGCACTGATGTCCAATTAGGCAGTGAAGAACATGTAGAAGCACTAATGTACACATCTGCACGCGTGCACGCACACACACACACACACACACACACACACACACAAAGTGCTAATCTGTGCATTAACATTTTCCTGACATTGCCAGGCCATTAGCGGCTGGTTGACTGGCTAGAATAATAGACCGGGATACTAATTCAAGAGGTGAACTCCGCTTCTGATGAGGGGGATGAGTGGAGGTGTGTGAACAGAAAAGGCTCACACACACAAAAATAGGACAGTTTTCTTTTGAAGAAAAGCAGCTGGCGCATACACAGACAACAAGCATTAGCTGACGAGTCTGAACAAGTTTTCTTCCTTGCTTTTAATTCACCCTATTTCACCAGTCACGTTCTTTGGAAATGTCTCAGCCTTCCAAGGGGTTCGATGACATTTCCTGGGCGCATCACTACAGTCTTCAGGCTTACTTTTCCAGTTTCGAGGGAACTGTGGAAAACCGCCCACAATTTCCATTGTGTACTGAAATGGTTAACAAAATCAATACCCGTTAGACCAGAACAGGGACTTCCCCTCACTTTATAATTTAGGCCACACTTCCTTTTATGTTTAAGCTTCCTTACTTCTTTTTATCTATTAAATGCTTCATAAACCAATTAATTCACTAAACAGAATTGTACTAAACAGACAAGCAGACTCTTATGCAGGGATCTTCTTTATGCACCAAGAGCTTGTAACACTTCAAAGAGAAAGGAAAACTTGAAATCGCATCATATGACCCCTTTAAAAGTTAACCGCCCCCTTGACACAGGCGTTGACACTTGGACGTCGGTCTAAAGTGACATCAGTGTGTCATTGGAGGTTGTCGAAATGCTGTTTGGCTGATTGGGGGCTGTTGGCATGTGGCACATCTCTTGTCCACTTCTCCATCCCACTTCAGACTCTATTGTAATGTATATGACCACCAGAGTCAGCCTACGTTTCCATTGTAGATGCTTACAGTGTGTCCAATTAGAACAACATCTCCCAACATGTGCTGAGAATTCAAAGCATGTTTACAAACTGGAAAAGGAGCAGATGTTGCACCCCAAATGTTTTATTATAAAATCATATTGTGGTTAACCCACAGTGACAGTGGCAGTCATGTGCTGTTGTTCATTTAAGATGTATTTGAGAAGGAACTGGGAGCTTCTCAACAGTGTTTGCAAACACAGACAGAGGTGATGATTGTGTCTCTGTGCATCTGGTCTGGGTTGACTGGTTGAATGGCTGCCCCCGCAGCACACAGTCTGAAAGCACTGACATCTGGCCCCCTCACACACTTACACGTTTACGTCAATTAACATACTCCACACACACTTACATGTTGTAAAGGCTGGCACACATTCAAAGCTTGCTTTTGCACTACAGCTTTCAAACACAAACACCACCAGCGGATGGAGCTTCCATGCATGTGAGGAATCTTGCAATACTAACATTTCACATTTCAGTCTTTAAAACGAAATAAATGTGGTGACAACTTAAGACTCTGTCAGAAACAAGCAGTAGACAAGTGTGCAAATGCTGGCGAAATACATCGCAAGCATGCAGAACCGTTGTATATAAAGACACGCATAGTTTACCTTAGTACTTAAGGGGTCAATTAAACCAGATGTGTTATAATTCAAGTAGTTAGCTAATAATTTAAACAGCTATGCAAGATTTACTTGCACTTCAAACTCGGGTTGTGCTGATAGACGAGTATCGTGTATCGACGATAGTCAGAGATATCACCTGTGGCCTTTGCCTTTGACGATAGCAAGATGATTCATATTTTTAGGCTAGTATTATTATCTAATTAATATTAATACATTTGTCCCATCATATTTCCTTTTACTCTTTTTTTTTTTTTTACACTGTTGCGCATTATAACCAATCACGCACAATTCTGTTAGTTTAGAATGCAATGGCCAGTCAGAGGCGTTCAGATCAGTCATTGCTGAAACACCGCTGACTGAATTCTGCTCTCTCGCCAATTCTCACATCATAAAGTGCAGATGTATGTGCAATGTAAGTATATGAAGTATAAGAAATAACTTCACTGATTATAATGGGAGTGTTTTTTAAAGTGCATAAACTCGCGCTAGACTGAAGTCAGTGATGTTCTTTGATCATGTAAATGCTCTTTGCTCGATTTCTGTAGCTGTGAGGAAATGTAAGCATTATAATTAGTAACTTACAATGTTTTTATTAAATAGTGATCATGTTAGATACAAAATCAGCCATATTAAAAATCTTTTATGACATGACATCCATATGCTACTTAACTAAAAAGATATAATGTGTAGTTAATAGATTACACTATAGGCTGCTTTTAGCCTTACCCTGTTGGTTCACTCTTCGGCTATGAAACAAAGTAAATAATTAAATAAATTATCATGATGATATGGTGTATTGGCGATCTCACAGACTGACAATAGGACGATATGACTGTAGAGCATATCGCCCAACACTACTTCAAACTGCTGCAAACCACAACAGCTGACTTAAAAGAAGATTTTTTATACTAATCTCCACTATAGTGCTTCTTGTGGCAATGAATATTATATAAACACTGCTGCTTTTTCCATGCATAAACATGAAATACTCAAGTTGTCCTGGCTCTATTATGAGTCTTTTGTTTTTCTCTTAAGTTATTTGAATCATTTTGGACGTATTTTGAAGTCACATTACCCAAATTCTCCCCAAGGAGTGAGACACGAGGCTCCTGGATATTTTGAAAACATCTGACAAGGCACACGTTGGTCGTTATGTATTCCTCTCTAAGCGCTAAATGCAATCCCGTTTCCACTTGCACACCAACAACTCGGTCCATCTGTTCCATGTAACTTCAATGGAAAAAGAAAAAGCCTTAAATATAAAGTGTTTTTTTATAAGCATGGTAACTTAAGACTGTTTAGGGATAAGGCCTGATTTTACTGGCGCTATAATTCACTTTTTCCACACGAAGGCCAAGATAAACAACATACTGAGTATTTCTCTCTCCTCTTACAGTATGTCTGTTTGGCTGGTCTGAGGTCAGTACAGCAGGCCGTTATGCATTTGTCATTAATTCCTGTTATTATCTTGATTCATTAACTCTGACATCACACGGTGAGAGCGGCCTTCACCGTGTGTAGTGTTTTATTTTCTTTTATGACTCTGTGGTCACAATCTGTGACTGCAAGACAACCCGAAAACGATTAATAAGTCTTAAGCAGACATAGCCATATGAGCTTGCACAAGTTGCAGGATTCATTAGTATGCTAACTGAGGCACTCTAATACTTAATGAAGCTAAAGTCAACGTCCTCACCCTCTATCCAGCTGCTGCAAATTTTCTCCCATGCGTTCGTAAAGGGACGCAAGCAGAGTTACCTCATTTAACACACACTGCTGGGGCCACCTGAGATATCTGAGTTGATACAGCCTCTCTGCCATCACTAAAGAGCTTTCTGCTCAACTTCATTTCCCCCTCCAGAGACGCCAAAAAGCAAGAACTTGTATTCCAAGGAACACCACGTTCCTGTCCAGTGCTGTAAGCTGCTAAAAATAATTTCAGCTGTTTATAATAACATAAACTGGTTTGAGGATGTAACTGGACAAGTGCAGACACAGCACATTCAAAAACGTGCTTAGAATATAATTTTTTAATGCTTGCAATAATATACACGGCATTCAAAAGTTTGGAGATGGTAAGATTTTTTATGCTTTTGAAAACTAATCTCTTATGCATTTGCATTTATTTGTAAAGTAAAAACAGTAATACTGTGAAATATTATTACAATTTAAAACAACTGTTTTCTATTTGAATATATTTTAAGATGAATTTATTCCCATGACACAAGTTATTACTCCAGTCTTCAGTGTCACATGATCCTTCAGAAATCATTCTAATATGCTGATTTGTTGCTCAAAAAAAAAAATTCTTATCATTGTCAATTTTATTATCAATTTAAGCACACTGTGCTGCTTAATATTTCTGTGGAACCCGTGATAAATTTTTTCAAACTCTTTGATTAAGAATGTTGAAAAATAGAAATCATTTGTAACTTGATAAATGTTTTTACTATCACTTTTGATCAGTTTAATGTGTCCTTAAGCTTACTGACCCCAGTAGTGTGTTTGTGTGTAAAAACAGCTTGATAATGTACATTAAACCTGTCATTATAACAAAATAAACCCTTTCATTGTGATAAAGGACCCCTTCTCTTCATGTCTGGGCCATGTTCACCCTGTCTGGGTATTATTATGTGATAATGACAGCCTGAGCGAACATTGTCTCTTAAAAAATGTTTTTAGTTGCATGAATTTCCACTTATTTACTGAGATCAGTTAGGCCGCCACTAAAAGCAATGCAATGACCAATATGAATTTTTCATGTTTTTATTTTTTGTGCATTTTACACAGGATTACGGACAGAGCTTTTCTTAAAAAAAATAATTAGTCTCTCCTGGAGATATTGTCCACTCATTCAGAGTTCATAATGACACAAACATAATCATATATACCCAATAACGTCATTACAGACAATGGGCATTCTGCTTCCAGATTTCATTAATGCCGTAAACTGGTAGAAATCTGCGTCCAGTTCGTTCAGACCCGTGTGGGATTTATAGAAGAACGGCGTTTTGTGCTGTATGTCAACCTGGCAAGAAAATCGTTTGGGAGCCACAATTGATTTGCTCAGTTTTGTAACATCTGATGACTTTCTTCTCCCATCAGCGCTCCGTGAAATCCCAGCTATTCTCCGCTTGACATTTACCAAGAAGTCTTTAGCGAAACTGCGTCCAGAACTGTGCTTTTGTTCCATCTGTTCCGGGCATTCCGGTAAGTCCATCCAGTTCTGAATGAGATCAGCAAAACTGTTGTCTCCCAGCACCAGCGGCTGTCGGTTACGTCCGCGTGTCAGTAGTGAATTAGTCCAGTCATCAGGGTCACTTGTGGTCTCAAACGACGTCCAGCTTTCTAGGCAAGCGTCAGAGGTGGACTTAGGACGCACTTGGTTGTTGGGAGGCTGGTTGGTGCGAAGACATGCGGACGAAGATACTCGGATGTTTTTGGTGCGCCGTAACACCACACCTTCATCCTGCCAGGAGGCTTCAGAGTATCCCGAATCAAACTCCAGACTCCGCTCGCTGCTCGGTGAGCTAACAGCCGACAGGCCGCCCGCAGAATCCTCCTCTTCCAAAGAGCTAGACAGACAACAGGCAGAGTCGTAACTGCTCGCCTCACTGGCGTCGCTGATCCTCAACCGTGCTCGCCGTTCCCGTTGGGCTATCAGCTGCTTACAAGCACGTAACCTCACTGGAGGACCGACAGGGGGCGCTGCGCAGCTCTGCCGCAAATGCTTCAGATCCTGCAGGGATCGCATCATATAACGCATCTGTTCCCGCAGACAGTCACCTGATTCCTGCAGACACAACTGCAAAAAGACAGAAAGACAGGTAAGACTACTGGGTGCAAAATCTCAGATTATAAAACACACATTGGTACTACATTTGAAAAATGCAGATTTTATAACAATTTTATGGTAAAAGTCTTTGTAATACATATATTTCGATAATAAAATAATAGAATTTAGATAGAAATAATAGAATTAAAATAAATAAATAAATACATAGAATTAAAAATAGCGTTAAATAGAATTAAAATATATCATTAAACATCTCACAAAACTTATATATAATTATTATATAAAATTTCATAATAAAAAGTAAATTAATTTGCAATACATTTGAAAAATTTTATTATATATATATATATATATATATATATATAAGCTTAATACATTTGAAAAATGCTCTTTGTCTTGTTATACATATTAATATTCATTAAGATTAAGCAATAATTACCAAATATATAAAAAAAACATCTACAGTATATAAAATTTGGGTCACCCTCCCTTTGATTTTGTTTTCCTTATATTGACTAATCGTGCTCCTTAGACAGGCTTGGGCCTGCATGAGCTCTGTTAGAGAGGGCATGGCTCTATTTGTCTGGAGGAGCTGAAAAACCACTCTATTCTAGGTAGAGGGCAACCGAACAACCGATGAATGCACATCATGTGGACACACTCACGCCCTGCTATCAAAAGGATGGATGACTACTACCTTCACATCAAAATCAGTTAGAATAAACCTGTTACTAACCACACCTGAAACACTTCTTTTCAATAGAGTAATTATCACACCTTCTATCCATGCTGTCAGATGCATGTACACAAACATACACACAAATCATAATCAAAAAACGGAAGAGCAATAGCTTACTCATTTGAAATAAATAGAGTCAATAGCAATTTCAATACAAACTACTTATTGCATTTAAGAGTGAAGCTGGTTCATAGACATTCAAATCTAGAAAAATCTAAATCAAATACTTGGTTACATCAAAGAAAACCAGGAAAATATGATCTCATGAGTCTAAGATTAACAGTCTCAGTGTTCACTATAAGCAACAAGCTAGTCCTTATTCTTAACTCAAAAACAATGCTACTGCCATGCTTGATATTTTAGTAGTTTGCAATTGAGAAATTAACCAAAAACCCAAAATGCATTTTAATTTCTGATAACTCATCACAAACAAAAACAGCACAATAATACAAAGAGCCTAATCCAGTTTCATTTGTCTAAATATCTTAATTAAAATCTAATGCATGATTGTTTGAACACAAAAATCTTCCACTTTTGGGAAAATTTTCTGCCGTTTTGACAGATAAAGAACTGGCATGTGTTTTTCTTTAAACATATTTGATGAAATCTGTATCTAAATAAACATAATAATCACATGCTTGCAGCAATAGCAGCATACACACAGGGTTGAGTGACTGCCATTATTTCTATGCACAGATTTGCATGGGCTACAGATGTCATCCCATATGCTGAAATTTCAGCAACGGACATTTCTTCACAGTAACTAATCCTTTCGGCACATAATGTAAAGTGATGTCCAATCAGTGCAGTTTTACTGAGTAAACAATCTATGGTAATTAATAATACAAAGCCCAGCCTAATGAGTGTAGCAAGATGATGATTTGGAGGCATGCTTACCATGATTCTACACACAGGGTTGAGTGACTGCCATTATTTCTATGCACAGATTTGCATGGGCTACAGATGTCATCCCATATGCTGAAATTTCAGCAACGGACATTTCTTCACAGTAACTAATCCTTTCGGCACATAATGTAAAGTGATGTCCAATCAGTGCAGTTTTACTGAGTAAACAATCTATGGTAATTAATAATACAAAGCCCTAATGAGTGTGGCAAGATGATGATTTGGAGGCATGCTTACCATGATTCTGGAATGATGACAGTCAAATCCAGTAATTTAGATACTCCTGAAATACAAACAAATGTTTTATGAAACATGTTTTGCAAAAGCAAAATAAAACAATATAAATTAGTTGCTTTTTTTGTATTCGAATAATACACGAGTAACTTTTATCAGAGTGGCAAGATGATGATTTGGAGGCATGCTTACCATGATTCTGGAATGATGACAGTCAAATCCAGTAATTTAGATACTCCTGAAATACAAATAAATGTTTTATGAAACATGTTTTGCAAAAGTAAAATAAAACAATATAAATTAGTTGCTTTTTTGTATTCGAATAATACACGAGTAACTTTTATCAGATAAAAATCATGCATGAAGGGGATCAAATGTAGAATCAAGACTTGCACTTACATTTGTTGTGAGGGGGGAAAAAGACTTCAGTACAATCCAGACTGTGCAGATGTGCCTCTTGTGACTCAAACTCCAGATCATAAAACCCTCACTGCAGACGAGCGCATATGTGCGTCTCTGTCATTCCAGCATGCGCGTCTCAGCCAATCACAGCGCAGCATCGCGGCGCCTTCCAATCAAATCATCTTAGCAGGAGCCAATCACAGCTTGACTGAAATCTGAGCGCTCAATTCCTCCCTCTCTCAATCTCAAATTATGAGTATATTCAAAACTGCCAAAGTACCTGACGATATCCGTTTCAATATGATAATCACGTTTTAACTGTCTGTAATCAATCAATCTATCTATCTATCTATCTATCTATCTATCTA